>NW_027601746.1:0-78226 GCF_053455715.1 Rhinoraja longicauda
AGATAAGGTTTGAACAAGAGTTAGTTTAAAAGCATTAAATTCTCCAAGTAAGCTTTAGTAAGTTTTAGATATAGGTTTCAAAGGTCTTTTATTGTCACGTGTACCAATTAAGGTACAGTGATATGCGAATTACCATAAAGCCAGACGAAAATAAAAGCAACAAGACACAGAATTGCACAAAAGTATTTCTGTTGCTTTGACGGACGTGGTTAACGCGTTGAAATGAACGGATCGACAGCTCTGATTTCACTTGCTGTTTATTTCTCTCTTCCCATATTTACATTCCCCCTGGTTTTATTTCCGCGCTCACCCGCGTTCTGTAGCTTTGCCATTTTGTACGTAATTATATTTTCAAGAAACACATCCACAAGTTCCACGGCATGATTTGGCACAGAATACAGAAAGAACATTGCAGTAGTCTTGTCGTGGTTCAATCTGAGCCACAGACCACTTTTCCAATGCACATTATAAGCAGATGCCAATGTGCTAAATGTCGCAACACTCCCTGCACACTAAGGGCAATTAACCAACAAACCCGCATGTCTTTTGGAGGTGGGAGAAACCCGGAGCAATCGACAATAGAAAATAGGTGCAGGAGAAGGCCATTCGGCCCTTCGAGCCAGCACCGCCATTCAATGTGATCATGGCTGATCATTCTCAATCTATACCCCGTTCCTGCCTTCTCCCCATACACCCTGACTCCGCTATCCTAAAGAGCTCTATCTAGCTCTCTCTTCAATGCATTCAGAGAATTAGCCTCCAATGCCTTCTGAGGCAGAGAATTCCACAGATTCACAACTCTCTGACTGAAAAAGCTTTTCCTCATCTCAGTTCTAAATGGCCTACCCCTTATTCTTAAACTGTGGCTCCTTGTTCTGGACTTCCCCCAACATTGGGAACATGTTTCCTGCCTCTAACGTGTCCAACCCCTTAACAATCTGATACGTTTCGATAAGATCCCCTCTCATCCTTCTAACCTGCAGGAAACCCACGTGGTCACAGGGAAAACGTGCAAACTCCGAACAGACTGCAACAGAGGTCATGTTTGAACTATGGCCCAATGAGGCAAAGGCTCTGCCTGCAGCTCCACAGCACCTCAGAAATATTAACCCTTCCCTTTCCAGACACTGTATACTGCCCAACCTGCTGAATGCCGACAACGTTTTCTGTTTTTTTGTTGGCTGTTTATGGTCAGACTCACATTCCAATCACCCAATCAACAGGAAAAACGAAAAAAAAACACGCAGATGCTGAAAATGCAAATGGAAACACCATTCATCATCAGTATTAGATCTGAAATGTCAGGTCTGTTTCACCTTGCAAATGCGGCCTGACCTGCTGAGTATTTGGGACAGAGGGGGTAAGTGAGGCTGGACAATAACGTGGCGGCGGGCTTTAGGACCCGGGGGGACCCGGAGCTGTGGAGCCGCCGCCGCGGCTGCTGCTGAACCCGCGGTCAATGAGCGGGGCGGGGCACGGCTGAGGGGAGGCGGAGCTCAGCCCCGTCAATCACAGCCCTGACCACAAAGTGGATGTCATTTGCAATCAGCTGCGGGTAAATTTTATTCCCTTAAACTCAACACATCAGTGTTTCCCATCGTGAATTGTTCATTATATTAGGCTGCACAATAACATTACTTCTACAGCAAACACTGTTATTTTATTTAACAGTCTCATGTGCAAACTTGAATTCAACTCAATGATTCAATTATACTCTGTTGTCACATGTACCTCGGGACGGTGAAATGCTTTGCTTTTGCATGCAATCCGGTAAAATACAGACCTCACCTGGGCGGTACAGAGAGAGTTGCCACGTTTCATTATAATAGGCTGCACAATAACATTACTTCACCTGCAAACACTGTAATGAAGAAGGGATCACAAAATGCTGGAATAACTCATTTTGTGATACCTTCGATTAGTATCAGCATCTGCAGTTATTTTTCTGAAATGAAGAAGGGTCTCGATCCGAAATGTCACCCATTCCTTCTCTCCAGAGATGCTGCCTGTCCCGCTGAGTTACTCCAGCATTTTGTGTCTGTCTTCGGTTTAAACCAGCATCGGCAGTTCCTTCCTACACACTATCATTTTATTTAACAGTCTCATGTGCAAACTTGAATTCAACTCAATGATTCAATTATACTCTATTGTCACAGGTACCGAGGGACGGTGCAATGCTTTGCTTTTGCATGCAATCCGGTAAAATACAGACCTCACCCGGGCGGTGCAGAAAGAGTGGCCACGTTTCTGGCGCCGACAAAGTTGCGAGAAGTTCATGGAACAGTCTGTATTTCCCCGCAGCGGCGAACCAGGCCCAGCCGCACGAGGCAGCAGGCGCCCCCAGCGCCGGGACCCCCTTCGTTCTCAGCTGCCCCCCGCCGGGTTGCTCTCGGGATGGAATGATTCACGGCTATTTTCCCGATTGCGGTGGGGATGGAGGAATGAAGCGGGTTATTCAGATATGGAGGCAGATCGGAGCAGGAGGATATTGAGGTTAGCAGTAATTTGAGGTTGTTAAAGAGAAGGTAGAGGTGTGTGGTGGGGTCGTCATGATCACAGTGATAGGGGGCAGACACGAGGGGCCAGATGACCTGCTCCTGTGTTTTTTGAGTGGAGGGTGAGACAAAGGGAAGGGTGGGTTTGTTAGTCAATTGGAGTGGGTGCAAAAGGGTTTACAACAACTTCATCAGGTCTGTAGGGCTGGGTTATTAGGTGAAGTTGGACAGTTATCAGGTCATAATGTCCGAAGTGAAAGTATTAGAATTAGGCCATTCGGCCCATCATGTTTACTCCACCATTCAATCATGGCTGATCTTTCTCTCCCTCCTAACCTCTTTCTCCTGCCTTCTCCCCATAAACTCTGACATCCATACTAATCAAGAATCCAGCTTTCTCTGCCTTAAAAATATCCACCGACTTGGCCTCCACAGCCTTCTGTGGCAATGAATTCCACAAATTCTCCGCCCTCTGATTAAAAGCATTTCCCCTCATCTCCTTCCTAACAGAACATCCTTTAATTCTGAGGCTATGACCTCTAGTCCTAGACTCTCTCACTAATGGAAACATCCTCTCCAAGTCCATTCTATCCAAGCCTTTCACTATTCTGTATTTTTCGATGAGGTCCCCTCTCAATCTTCTGAACTCTATTGAGTACAGGCCCAATGATGACAAACGCTCATCGTAGGTTAATCTACTCATTCCTGGAACAGACTATTCAGACTGGGACGTTTTTTCTTGGGAGCCTGTCAGAGAGACATTGTAGATGTGTATAAGATGCACAGATAAGGTGATTCGCCACAATACTTTACCCAAGGTCGGAGAGTCTAACCCTCGAGCGCATCAGTTTAAGGTGAGAGTGGAAACAATAAAAAGGACCAGAGGAGCAGGTTTTTCAGTCAGTGGGTAGTGTAGATGTGGAACGATCTGACAGAGGAAGTGGTCGAGGCAGGTACAATTACAACAGTTCACAGAGAATTGGGTAGATACGTGGATAAGAAAGACTTGGAAGGATATGAGCCAGACTCAGGCAAGTGGGGCTAGCTTGGTTGGGCAACGTGGTTGGCATGGACGAGTCGAGTCAAAGGGCCTGTTGCTGTGCTACAAAGCTCTTTTGTTGTATTTTGTATATTATTTTGTTACATTGTAACTGCTGTAATCATTATTAGCAATTTAAAATTAACAGCGTAGGCATGCTTTATACTTTAGTACATTGCAACTGTCTGTAACCTTGTTACATTTGGATGAAAGATAATGGTGGCGAGATAAGGAAAGACATAGGCCTTGGGGTGATGGATGGATGTGAGGGATGGACTAGCAGGGAAATAAGGGAGGCAAAGTATGAAGGGATGTGAGCATTGAGATCAGGATATATTAGTGAATGGGATTTAATGGTGGCGGGACAGACGGGTGACTGCAAAGAAATGAATGACTGAAGAAAGGAGTATGGGTATGAGGTAATGTAAAGAAGATAAGGTTTGGAATAATCCTATAAATATAGACTGCCCGATGTACTAAGGGGGCAGTCAGGTGGTTGGCTTCCTGATTGTTCCAGCCGTTGTTTGCAAATAAAGGCTTTAAACTTCTCGAAGAATTCTCCGTGTCGTCTGTCTTAATTTCGGGGATCAGGGAACCACAACAAAATTGGCGCAGCGAGCAGGGTCGGAAAGAGGCCCGTTCGATAACGGACGACAAGCTAAAGGCGCTTCCAAGACCTCCAGGGGCTCCCCGGTTCAACAGGTAAAGGGTGGCCACCCGCAAAAAAGGTAGGCGGTTTTCCACTTTATTTGGACTAACAGCCTGTTGAAAACGGGGGACCTCTGGTGACACAGGAGCACCCAGGCGGTCCAAGGGCCTCTCCGATCCAACAGAACCTATCGCAAAATTATTCTAAAACGGAGACCCGGAGGATTGCTGGAGAAGGCTGCGCAGTGGGGTAAGTGGATAATAGTTGAGTAAGATCTTGTGCGTGATGTGAATAAGACCTCGTGGATACCGCCCTAAGAGGATAGGTAGGGAACTGTATAGACAAGGCGTCCTGTGGATAGCGCTCTAGTCAACTAGGGATCTGCACGGGCAATATAAGACATCCTGTGGATACCACTCTGGGTGGCTAGGGGTCTGTACAGGCAGGATAAGACATCCTGTGGATACCGCTCTAGTTAACTAGGGATCTACACGGGTAAGATAAGACGTCCTGTGGATACCACTGTGGTTAGCTAGGGGTCTGTACGGGCAGGATCAGATGATCTGTGGATACCGCCCTAAGTGAGTAGGGATCTGTACGGGCAGAATAAGAATTGGAATAATTGGATAACATAAAAATTGCAAAATATTAAATGAATATATTAGAACTGTAGAAGATAGAATAGCATAATAGGTAGTATAGTGACCATAGAGACGGAACGGAGTGAGAACAAGGACTGCATTTAAACTGACTGACCAAGTGCACTAAAATAAGACGAGTACAATGAATAAGATAACTGCAATTGAACTATTAAGCAAGAAATTCCCCGTATCCAAAGGGGATATTAAAAAACACTCTGGAAAATGGGAAAAAAGGACGAAAAAATTGGTTACGAAATGGCCCAAGAAAGACGTTTGATATAAATATGTGTGATGAAATGGAAGTGTTAATTAAGAACAATAAGCCTAAGGATAAATCAGAAACCCGAGTAATGAAAAAGGAAAAAGAACTAGACGTGCTTAAATTGTTTAGAATAGGAGAAAGGCTGAGGAAAGCATACCAGGAAAAGAATACCACCCCAAACAAGGGTGAAAAACCCGAAAAACAGCATGAAAGTCAGGAGCTTCAGGAGAAAAAAATCAACTCTGTACCCCAGCCTAAGAGACCCTGGGTATCCCCCTCCCTATTCCGGCCAGGACGGAATAAAGCAGTGTCCTTTGCTGAAGGGAATAGTGGAGATAGAGGGAGAAGTCACAACTTGGAATGATGAGCAAGACATAAAGGAATATAGACAGAGAAGGGGGCAGCGAGAAAAGGAAAGGATGAAGCAAGAAGCACGGGAACTAGAAGCAGACATCAGAAGGCTGCAGGACCTCAGGGACAGAAAGATTTATGAGACCCATCAGGCAGTAAATGAGGGGTATGAGGGAGGCAGCAACACGGAATCGCAGGCGAGTAATCAGCAGGCATCAGAGAGAAGGCAAAACTGTGAGAATGAAGCAGAATTAGAAAGTGATGGGGAAAGAACAAGGGAGTGTAGAAGGGAAATAGAGGCATCCATGAAGCGCTTAGAGATAGAGATAAGGGAGTTGGAAAAAACTAGAGGGAGAAAGAAAGGAAAGCCAGCTGTACGCCCAGGAAGGAATGAGGTGGGAAAGCATACAGGTAGAACCACAACAGGGGATGGCAAGCGGGAGACAGGAACTGAGGGGTGGAATGATGCCATTACTTTTGAAAAAGGCAGGACAAACCCAGTATATCCCTTGGGCGACCCGAGACCGAGAAGGGCTGAAAAATGCCCTGCCCAACATATATGACGGGGCAGGAAAATGGATAAGAACCTTTGAGGAGGAAACTACAGGACGGTTATTGGCTATGGGAGATTTGAAGGCACTACTGGTGAAAGTAATAGGAACCACAAATCTAGTAGAACTATTTGAAATGGCTGGGGTAAAAAACGCAAATGACCCGATGATTGATGGCCAGTCATTTAACATAGTCAGACGGAGGGTATGGCAGACCCTCAGAGACTGTTACCCGCTCAAGGTGGACCAAAGACATTGAGGGGAGACCCGCTGGGGGACACGGAGAACCCAGCAGCTTATCTGGAGGAGCAACTGAAAAAGTGGAGACTTGAAACCGAACAACAAATAGACGGTAGTGAGTTAATGACCACTTTGTTTCGGACTGCTGTTGTGGATGCCACGCCCCCTCCGGTTAAGTCCAGACTGAAGGAAGTGGTGGGATTGACAACCATGCCCCACTCCCAGTTCAGGGACCACCTGGTTCATGCAGTTGACAAATATCGTATGGATAGACAAAGACAGGTGGACCAGCATGAAGAGGTGCAGAGAAAAGTGATGCAAATGCAACTAGAAGAACTGAAAAAGAAAGAACGTGAAAAAGGAAAGAAAATGCTGGCAGTAACAACAGACCCGGCTGAAACAGCAGAAATGAACAATGCATTGTGGGTCCCATGACAGTGCCAGGCAGAGGCCAGAGAATCCCATGCCAATAATAAATGTCTTTGGGGGAACATTTCCTCAAATGCCCTATCAGGGACAAAATAAATCAGGAAATCAGCCCCGACAGGACTGGGGCCCCCAAGGGGGGACACAAGGGAGGGGACGAGGAAGGCCAGTAAGTAGACTGATAGTTGATAAAACATGTTGGGGATGTAATCAGGTAGGGCACCTGAGGAGGGACTGCCCACACTGTCCGTGTCCCGGTCCATACCAACATGAACCCACAGGGGATGAGCAGTGTTTTAACCCAGGCTCGGCCCCAACGGGCCTGACTGGAGGCCCAACTGGACTCATGAACCCCTATGCTAGATATTAGGGGTGCCCAGAGAACCCGGATGGAAAGGGACTTTACCCAATGATAACGCGAGAGGCAGAAGAAGAACCCATGGTTCAGGTAATTTTGGGAGGACGGTTAACACCTATGATGATAGACACTGGAGCCACATATACTTGTGTGCAGCTGCAGTATGCCTCCCACCTTCCCATGTCAGGGAAATTTGTTAAAACTGTAGGGTTCCCGGGAAAAACACAGTTAACACGATGCACAACCCCCATAAGTTTGAAAATAAGCAATAGAGAAATAGTATTACCGATATGTTAATAACACCTATACGTCATATACCTGTGCCTGTAGGACCATTTAGACACTTGGTGATCGACTCTGTGGACATGCTGAAAACGGTAAGAGGGAAAAGATACATGCTGGTAGTAATTGATAGATTTAGCAGGTGGGTGGAGGCGGTACCATCTAAAGACTTGGGTGCAGGAACTGTAGTCAAGTTTCTGACTAACGAGGTCATCCCACGATTCGGCATACCGACCAAAATCAGCTCCGACAATGGAGGGACTTTTATCCAAAAAACAGTCAAGCTGGTGTTGCAAGCCCTCAGAGTGAAACAAAGATTTGGGTGCGTGTACCACCCTCAATCTCAGGGCATGGTAGAAAGGGTTAATGGAACATTGAAGGCCAAGCTGAATAAGATTTGTGCAACCACAAAGTTAAACTGGACCGATACCCTGCCACTGGCATTAATGAGCTGTCGCATGCAAACTAATCGAATAACTCATTTAACACCACATGAGATGCTCACTGGCAGACCCATGCCAATCCCCAAATGGAGAGGTCCTTGCAAGGGACCAAGCTTGGAACAATTAGAGGTGGAACTTAAACAGTACATGCAACAGTTAACTATGATACACAAGTCTATTTATACACAGGAAAAGCAAAGAGAACCAGAGGCGGACTAGGAAGAAGGACTTATTAAACCCGGAGATCAGGTCTATGTGCGAGCCTTTCGACGAAGGTGGAATGAGCCAAGAAGGGAAGGCCCGTTCATGGTAACTAAAGCCTCACCGACTACTGTCCAGGTAGAAGGCCGGTCTACATGGTACCACCTCAATCATTGTACAAGGACTGTCCCACAGGCACAACCTGTGAATAACCTCGAGGTAAGCGAGCGTGAGAACGAAAACGCAGGGGAAGGACCAAGCGTTGCCCAGCTCATAAAGGAAGTCTTGGGAGACATTAGTGATTCTGAGGTTGTTGAAGATGAGGTCGTGGGCGCCGGTCCTCCTCGCGACAATATGGGCGGAGGCGACAGGGGGGAGGCCACTATTGCCCCTTCCAACTCAGACCTGGAAGTCATCGACTGTGCAGGTTTGGACTTGGCTGAACCAGGCAGGTCCTAACGTTGCCCTGCTAGGGTTAGGGGAGCAGGTGCGGGATCGAAGGGACATTAGGAATAGGTATGGCTATGACTCGGTTACGTGGCTCATGGCGGCCACTAATGATTGGTATAAGTGGGCGCAATACACGGCACAAACTATGAAGCTAACACAATGCGTCATATGCGCCAAAGCCAGGGAACCATTACTGGCTATACCAGATCCTCATAACTATACGCATTGTACAGAATTTTTGCAAGACATAAAACACTGGTCAGTTATGTCTTACTGCCCAATACAGTGTCTAAATGCAGCAGGATCAACACAAGTAACGCTCTCAGCAGAGCACTGTGCATTATGGAATTTCACACAGGTAAGAAAACCCTACCCCAAGCCACCACAAGGGATTAAGATCAAAAGTACGGAGCAATATGAGTGCTATTATGCAGTGAATGGCATGCATCCAGTAGGGAAATTCCCAGGTAAATGTACCAGGATCTGGAGATGCAATCAGCAAGATCCGCATCAGTCAGCCCGAGACTGGCCACTAAAGGTTGGTGATACTTTACTGCCAAATTGTAGGGCTATCTTGATGGCAGATGTAGCCAAAGCGGACAGATTTTGGATGTGCGGAGGCAGCCCCAGAAATACACTTCCACTTAACTGGACTGGGCTATGTGCTGGAGTAATGTTAGCTCCACTCCCTCTCATTCTCTTCCTCTCCCTGCACCTCCACCTCCTCCCCCTCTTCTTCTCCACCTCTCCCTCATCCCCCTCCTTCCCGTCACCCCTCCTCTCCCTCGCCTCTTCCTCTCCCTCGCCTCTTCCTCTCCCTCACCCCTCCATTTCTCTCTCCTCCTCTACCTCACCCCTCCATTTCTCTCTCCTCCTCCACTCCGGGCCTCCATGGCCGCCTCTCTCCGTAGCCGCCGCCGCTCCTTGTGGAGCCGCTGCCGGGCGGGGTCGGGGTCGGGGCCGCCGCTGCAGGCCCGGCGGAGAGGGAGGGGGATGAGGAGGAGAGGGTGGAGGAGGGGGATGAGGAGCCGCGGCAACAGCGGGTCTCGGGTTGCCGCCGCCATCAGCGCCATGGGGTCTTGCTTCCACAATACCGGTTGCCATCAAAGCTGAAGTGAACAGTAATCAGTCGGTATGTGTAGGAAGGAACTGCAGATGCTGGTTTCAACCGAAGATTGAGTCTGAAGGGTCTCGACCCGAAACGTCACCCATTCCTTCTCTCCAGAGATGCTGCCTTTCCAGCTGAGTTACTCCAGCCTTTTGTGTCTATCTTCAGCAAGCAGTCGGTGACAAGCTCTTTTTGAAGTCTGAAGATGTCAGAGGGGATGATTGAGGTTTCAGTGAGGAGAGAATCAGGCTGGCAGACAGCATCCTGATTTAGCAGTAAATAACTCACTTAGACCAGAGATTTCAGGAGTAAATGTTCAGTGTACCAAAGTACAACTAGTATATGATTGTCAGCTTGTGCTAGAAATCCGTCCATCTAGCAGTTCAGCAACCGTGGATCCGACCACTCTGGCCACTCTACGGAGCCTGGGACTGCTACGTCGGCTGGTACCGGTGGCCGACAAAGCTGCCGAGTCTCCTCCCAGCTCGAGCCGCTGTCGGAGGAGACGGAGGCGGTGCGACATGAGGCAGAAGTGCGGCACTCGGGGAGGGCTAACAGCGAAGCTAAAGGAGAACCCCCCTGCAGAACGCCCCTTCCATCTATTCTGCTCGCTCACGTCCGCCCCTTGGAGAATAAACTGGACTATCTGAAGTTGGGTTTAATAACCAAACGGGAGATGAGAGACTGCTGCGCCCTGATCTTGACAGAGACGTGGTTAAACTCCTCCGTTCCCAACGTCGCTATCAGCGTGGAGGGCGAACAACATTCCGGTCGGACAGGAGCTGCGATCTCAGTGGTAAATCCCGGGGCGGTGGTGTGTGCATTTACACTAATAACAGCTGGTGTAATAATGCCACAGTGGTCACAAGTCATTGAGTTTTTGACAATAAAACGTAGACCCTTCTATCTGCCCAGGGAATTTACTATCATAACCATCACAGCCGTGTACATCCCCCCAGTGCAAACACTAAGGAGGCCCTGAATGTCCTTTATCGCTCCATCAGTGACCTGCAAACTACACCTCCCGACGGTATTTTTATTGTTGCTGGGGACTTCAACCAGGCCAACATGAAGACAATTCTCCCTCATTACCACCAGCATGTGGACTTTGCAACCAGGGGAGTGAACACACTAGGCCTAGCCTATACAAACATCAAGAAGGCATTCAAGGCAGTCCCCCGCCCCCACCTTGGCTCTTCAGACCATCTCTCTGTGATGCTAATTCCTGCATACAGGCCCCTGCTCACCAGAGAAAACCCCACTGTGAAGCAGGTTAGGGTCTGGCCAGAGGGAGCTATGTCAGCATTTAAGGACTGCTTTGAGTGCACTGACTGGGACATGTTCAAGAAGGCTGCGACTGACAATCAACACACCAGCCTGGAGGAGTACGCTGCGTGTGTGTCTGCGTACATGGACAAGTGCATAGAGGATGTCTGTGTCACCGGGATCATCACTATACGGGCCAACCAGAAGCCCTGGATGACCAGCGAGGCACGTGCAATGCTGAGAGCAGGAAATGCGGCATTTAAATCCGGCGACATGGTGGCACTCAGATCAGCAAGAGCCAGCCTGAACCGAGTCATCAGGCGAGCAAAGCGTGCCCATGGTCAGGAAATCCAGAGTCTCTTTCATGACCCCATGAACACCAGGCCCATGTGGCAGGGAATCCAAACCATCACAGGCTATAAGACTGCTCCACCGCCCTGTGAAGACAGCACAAACTTTCTCAATGAACTCAATAAATATTTTGGACGGTTCGAGGCACTCAACAACACACCTGCGAGGAAAGCTATTCCTCACCATGATGACAAGGCACTCAGTCTCAACACAGCAGATGTCCGGAGGACCCTAAGAAGAGTCAGTGCACGGAAGGCGGCAGGCCCTGATAACATACCAGGCCGGGTGCTCAGGGAATGTGCTGATCAGCTGGCACATGTCCTCACTCACATCTTCAACACCTCGCTGATCCACGCTATTGTCCCATCGTGCTTCAAGACTGCTACCATCATACCAGTGCCAAACAAAATCCACAATCACTTGTCTCAATGATTACCGCCCTGTAGCACTCACTCCCATAATGATGAAGTGCTTCGAGAGGCTGGTCAAGGACCATATCATCTCCAGACTCCCCCCCCCCCACACTTGACCCGTTCCAGTTTGCTTACCGGACAAACCGTTCCACAGAGGACTCCATATCCTCTGCACTCTACCTGAGCCTGGCACATCTGGAGGACAAGAACACAGATGTGCGAATGCTGTTCTTGGACTTCAGTTCAGCATTCAACACGATCATCCCTCAGCACTTGGTAAGCAAATTGGGTCCACTGGGCCTTAGCACCCCCTTGTGTAACTGGCTACTGGACTTCCTCACTGACAGACCCCAGTCTGCGGGTTGGAAACAACATCACCAACATCATCTCTCTGAGCACCGGTTCCCCTCAGGGCTGTGTCCTGAGTCCACTGCTGTTTACCCTGATGACCCACGACTGTTGTGCCAGGTTCAGTACAAACCACATCATGAGGTTCGCGGATGACACAACAGTGCTGGGCCTTCTCCGGGACGACAATGAACTGGCTTACAGGGAGGAGGTGAAACAACTGGTGGACTGGTGCAACATGAGTAATCTGGTCCTGAATGTCGCAAAAACAAAGGAGATCATCGTTGACTTCAGGAGAAAACGTTGCAGGCACACACCACTCCACATCAGTGACACTGCGGTGGCGGTAGTCAGTAGCACTAAGTTCCTGGGGGTGCAGATCACAGACAGTCTGACCTGGTCCCTAAACACTGCAGCTCTAGTCAAGAGAGCCTAGCAGCGTTTGCACTTTCTGGGCCGGATGACAAGAGCACACCTCACCCATCCCATCCTCACCACGTTCTACAGGGGCACCATAGAGAGCATACTGACCAACTGCATCTCTGTCTGGTCTGGGGACTGCAAAGCCTCAGACTGGAAGTCCGTGCAGAGAGTGGTGAGGACGGCTGAGAAAATCATCGGGGCTTGACTTCCTTCCATCCAGGACATTGCACACAAACGCTGCTTGTCCAAGGCCAACAACATTATTAAAGACCCCACCCATCTCCATCACGGACTGTTCACCCTCCTGCCCTCTGGTCAAAGGTACTGCTGGATACGGAGCAGAACAGCCAGGTTCTGCAATAGCTTCTTCCCCCAAGCCATCAGACTCTTGAATTCACAATGATCCACCGCCATTATTTTATATGCGAGTCACTTATTTATTTATTTTTCTTTAATCAATTTTTATTATTTTGTGTTACCGGCACGGTAGCGCAGCGGTAGAGTTGCTGCTTTACAGCGAATGCAGCGCCGTCGACTCAGGTTCGATCCTGACTACGGGTGCTGCACTGTAAGGAGTTTGTACGTTCTCCCCGTGACCTGCGTGGGTTTTCTCCGAGATCTTCGGTTTCCTCCCACACTCCAAAGACGTACAGGTATGTAGGTTAATTGGCTGGGTAAATGTAAAAATTGTCCCTAGTGGGTGTAGGATAGTGTTAATGTACGGGGATCACTGGGCGGCACGGACTTGGAGGGCCGAAAAGGCCTGTTTCCGGCTGTATATATATGATATGATATGATATGAAGCCAGTTGCAACGGAATTTCGTTCAAATATGCACTCGTCTGTATAGTTTTGAATGAAAGTAAAGTTTTATTCATTCATTCATTCATTCATTCAGCACAGATCCTGATTCCACAATAATCAGAAACAAAAACAAGCTGTGAACAAGAGCTAGTTTAAAAGCATTAAATTCTCCAAGCAAGCTTTCGAAAGTTTTAGAGATATGGGTATAAAAGGTTTTTTTTTGTCACGTGTACCAATTAAGGTACAGTGATATGCGAATTACCATAAACCCATACGAAAATAAAAGCAACAAGACACAGAATTACAAAAAAGTGTTTCTGTTCCGTTGACGGACGCAGTTAACGCGTTGAAATGAACGGATCCGACAGCTCTGATTCCACTTGCTGTTTATTACTCTGTTCCCATATTTACATTCCCCCTGGTTTTATTTCCGCGCTCACTGGGGTTTTACGACGCGGAATTTGGGGATTAAATGGGAGCCGTTCAGCGCCGACCTGTTGTCCACCGGGTTTCTGCCCCACAGCCCCTGAGCCCCGCTCCTGACGCCGGTCCTGGGACCCCACCCTTTCACACACCCGGAGCGGAACCGGAGCAGATCCTCAGCCAGTTTCCATCCCAATGAGGCCCGAAGAAAGGATAAAGTTTCTCCGTGAATTTATTCCCAGTGAAGGTGTGGAGATGGGACTTGGTGTCCGCGTCGTAAAATGAAACTGTCCCGGACTCGTAACTGAGATAAACTCCCACCCTCCCGGGGATGGGACGGGCGGGGAGACGGGATGGAGGGGAGGTGACTGCATCAAACCCGTCATACCACCGCCTGATGCTCCAGACTCCAGTCTCCGGGGTCAGTGTGACCCATCCCTTCCTCTCCACAGACTCTGCGGCGACTCCCAGACTCCAGCCCCGACTCCCCGCCACCTCCACCTCCCAGTAATGTCTCCCCGATGTCAATCCCTCCGATCCCAGCACACACGGACTGCCTGTAAACCTCTTCCCGGTGTCAGGGAGACTCCTCCCGGTCCCGGTCCATCTCACCCTCTTCCGATCCTCAGACACCTCGAACCACGGACCCGCTGTTTCCACATCCAGGGTGACGGAGACTGGGGGGAGAAGCAGAGAATCAGAGAGTCCCCGGGGGTCGGGGGGAGACTCGGGCAGCGCGGCCCCGGGACCGGGGGAGAGGCCGCTCGGCCTCAGGCACAGGCGGGCGGACAACTGAAACCTTGCCCGGGGTTTCACCCCGACTACATCGGGTGGACAACAGACATCTCCCCCGGAGTTTTAATCCGGGGATGGAGAGGGGAATTTCGTGAGGTGGGGGAGGGTGGACGGGGAGGACGAGTGCGGAGAGTGAGGAGGTTTGCGAGATTGCGGAGGGGATGGAGGAATGAAGCGGGTTATTCAGATATGGAGGCAGATCGGAGCAGGTGGATATTGAGGTTAGCGGTAATTTGAGGTTGTTAAAGAGGAGGTAGAGGTGTGTGGTGGGGTCGTCATCATCACAGTGAAAGGGGGCAGACACGAGGGGCCAGATGACCTGCTCCTGTGTTTTTTGAGTGGAGGGTGAGACAAAGGGAAGGGTGGGTTTGTTAGTCAATTGGAGTGGGTGCAAAAGGGTTTACAACAACTTCATCAGGTCTGAAGGGCTAGGTTATCAGGTGAAGTTGGACCGTCATCAGGTCGTAATGTCATCAGTGAAAGTATTAGAATTAGGCCATTCGGCCCTTCAATTCTACTCCACCATTCAATCATGGCTGATCTACCTCTTCCTCCTAACCCCATTCTCCTGTCTTCTCCCCATAACCTCTGACATCTATACTAATCAAGAATCCAGCTATCTCTGCCTTAAAAATATCCATCGACTTGGCCTCCACAGCCTTCTGTGGCAATGAATTCCACAAATTTACCACCCTCTGATTAAAAGCATTTCCCCTCATCTCCTTCCTAACGGAACATCCTTTAATTCTGAGGCTCTGACCTTTCGTCCCTTCCTGCCCAAACCACCCCATCCCCGGACACATTCCCCTGCAACCGCAGGAGATGCAACACCTGTCCCTTTACCTCCCCCCTCAACTCCATCCAATTTATCCCAAAGAGGAGGAAAGATTCCAAGGGGAGTAAATGACACCCGTGGCTGACAAGGGAAGTCAAGGACAGCATAAAAATAAAAGAACAGAAGTACAACAAAGCAAAGAAGAGTGGGAAGCCAGAGGATTGGGACTCTTTTAAAGAGCAACAGAAGATGACTAAGGCAATACGTGGAGAAAAGATGAGGTACGAGGGTAAACTAGCTAATAATATAAAGGAGGATAGTAAAAGCTTTTTTAGGTATGTAAAGAGGAAAAAAATAGTCAAGGCAAATGTGGGTCCCTTGAAGACAGAAGCGGGAGAATTTATTATGGGAAACAAGGAAATGGCAGACGAGTTGAACCGGTACTTTGGATCTGTCTAGCGGAGTGAGGGGGTATGGGGAGAAGGCAGGAACGGGGTACTGATTGAGAGTGATCAGCCATGATCGCATTGAATGGCGGTGCTGGCTCGAAGGGCTGAATGGCCTACTCCTGCACCTATTGTCTATTGTCTACTGTCTATTGTCTTCACTAAGGAAGATACAAGCAATCTCCCAGGTGTTCTAGTGGGCAGAGATCCTAGGGTGACGGAGGAACTGAAGGAAATCCACATTAAGCAGGAAATGGTTTTGGGTAGACTGATGGGACTCAAGGCTGATAAATTCCCAGGGCCTGATGGTCTGCATCCAGGAGTACTTAAGGAGGTGGCGCTAGAAATTGTGGACGCACTGGTGATCATTTTCCAATTTTCTATAGATTCAGTATCAGTTCCTGTGGATTGGAGATAACTAATGTTGTCCCACTTTTTAAGAAAGGAGGGAGAGAGAAAACGGGAAATTATAGACCAGTTAAACTGACATCAGTGGTGGGGAAGATGCTGGAGTCAATTATAAAAGACAAAATTGCGGAGCATTTGGATAGTAGTAACAGGATTGTTCCGAGTCAGTATGGATTTACGATGGGGAAATCATGCTTGACTAATCTTCTGGAATTCTTCGAGGATGTAACCAGGAAAATTGACAGGGGAGAGCCGGTGGATGTGGTGTACCTTGACTTTCAGAAAGCCTTTGACAAGGTTCCACATAGGAGATTAGTGGGCAAAATTAGAGCACATGGTATTGGAGGTAGGGTACTGACATGGATAGAAAATTGGTTGACAGACAGAAAGCAAAGAGTGGGGATAAATGGGTCCCTTTCAGAATGGCAGGTAGTAACTAGTGGAGTACAGCAAGGCTCGGTGCTGGGACCGCAGTTATTTACAATATACATTAATGACTTGGATGAAGGGATTAAAAGTACCATTAGCAAATTTGCAGATGATACAAAGCTGGGTGGTAGTGTGAACTGTGAGGAAGATGCTATCAGGTTGCAGGGTGACTTGGACAGGTTGTGTGAGTGGGCGGGATGCATGGCAGATGCAGTTTAATGTGGATAAGTGTGAGGTTACCCACTTTGGTTGTAAGAATAGGAAGGCAGAATATTATCTGAATGGTGTCAAGTTAGGAACAGGGGACGTACAACGAGATCTGGGTGTCCTAGTGCATCAGTCACTGAAAGGAAGCATGCAGGTAAAGCAGGCAGTGAAGAAAGCCAATAGAATGTTGGCCTTCATAACAAGAGGAGTTGAGTATAGGAGCAAAGAGGTCTTTCTGCAGTTGTACAGGGCCCTAGTGAGACCACACTTGGAATACTGTGTGCAGCTTTGGTCTCCAAATTTGAGGAAGGATATTCTTGCTATTGAGGGCGTGCAGCGTAGGTTTACCAGATTAATTCCCGAAATGGCGGGACTTTCAAATGTTGAAAGACTGGAGCGACTAGGCTTGTATACACTGGAATTTAGAAGGATGAGAGGAGATATTATCGAAACGTATAAGATTATTAAGGGGTTGGACACGTTAGAGGCAGGAAACATGTTCCCAATGTTGGGGGAGTCCAGAACACAGTATAAGAATAAGCCATTTAGAACTGAGATGAGGAAAAACTTTTTCAGTCAGAGTTGTGAATCTGTGGAATTCTCTGCATCAGAAGGCAGTGGAGGCCAATTCTCTGAATGCATTCAAGAGAGAGCTGGATAGAGCTCTTAAGGATAGCGGAGTCAGGGGGTATGGGGAGAAGGCAGGAACGGGGTACTGATTGAGAATGATCAGCCATGATCACATTGAATGGCGGTGCTGGCTCGAAGGGCCGAATGGCCTCCTCCTGCACCTATTGTCTATTGTCTTTAGATTGTTCCTCTGTCCCTCTCTTCCCCTCCCCTTCCAGTTCTCCCTCTGTCTTCCTGTCTCCACCTACATCCTTCCTTAGTCCCACCCGAAACGTCACCCTTTCCTTTTCTCCTGAGATGCTGCCTGACCTGCTGAGTTACTCCAGCATTTTTGTAAATAAATATCTAGTCCTAGACTCGCTCACTAATGGAAACATCCTCTCCACGTCCATTCTATCCAAACCTTTCACTATTCTGTATTTTTCAATGAGATCCCCCCTCATTCCTTTGAGCAACAGCGAGTACAGGCCCAATGCCGACAAACGCTCATCATAGGTTAATCTACTCATTCCTGAAAGAGACTATTCAGACTGGGACATTTTTTCTTGGGAGCCTGTCAGAGAGACATTATAGATGTGTATAAGATGCACAGACAAGGTGATTAGCCACAATACTTTACCCAAGGTCGGAGAGTCTAAACCTCGAGTGCATCAGTTTAAGGTGAGAGTGGAAACAATAAAAAGGACCCGAGGAGCAGGTTTTTCAGTCAGTGTAGATGTGGAACGATCTGACAGAGGAAGTGGGCGAGGCAGGTACAATTACAACAGTTCACAGAGAATTGGGTAGATACGTGGATAAGAAAGACTTGGAAGGATATGAGCCAGACTCAGGCAAGTGGGGCTAGCTTGGTTGGGCAACGTGGTTGGCATCGTCGAGTCGAGTCCAAGGGCCTGTTGCTGTGCTACAAAGCTCTCTGACTCTGTGATGCTTCCCAGCAGATGAGCAGGTGGGAGATCAAATCTTCAATTTCACTTCAGTTCAAAATAACATTAATCTTTGCATCTTTGTATAACTTAAAGATAGACCAATCAAAGGTAGACACAAAATGCTGGAGTAACTCAGCGGGACAGGGAGCAGCTCTGGAGAGAAGGAATGGGTGACGTTTCGGGTCGAGACCCTTCTTCAGACTGAAGATGCTGCCTGTCCCGCTGAGTCGCTCCAGCATTTTGTGTCTACATTCGATTTAAACCTGCAACTGCAGTTCTTTCGTACACATCTTACTTCAAGATGGCAGAAACAAGAACAATGGAAAAGGTATAAGCTTTACCTTGCTTGAAGTCATCAGATGTTTCTTTAAATGTTGTGTTGAATGAAACAGGGCAATGAAACTTTTCAATCGGCAAGGCCTCCTCGACCACCGACAGTGGTTTGGCTTCATCACGAACCCTGCGAATATTTAACAGCCGGTTATCAACTGAGCATTAGAAATGTTTTGTACTGTTCCACAAGAACTTACAATGTTTCCGTCAAGAGCATGTCCTACCTTCGCTTGCGACCAGCTTCCCCCTGAAAGAAATAAAACACAAATCTCAATTGACTGAGATGGACCGTCCTCATCCCGACAGCGGGAATTTGTCCACATTTCTACAACCCTCTGATAATTCCCATTTCCCAACTCTTATCGCCGCTGCCATGCAGATAGAAAGTGGACATTACCGGGGAAAAGCACAAGGAATGTTCATGATAATGACGCCATATCTGAGAGGATGGTGCTCAATGCAAAGACAGGGCAGGTCGTGGGATTTTATCTGAAGAATGATGAGATAGGATTTAAGTTTATCGGTGGATTTAAATGGGTGAGGATGAAATAATAGCTCTAATCGATGGGAGAGCAAAAATCAAAGCTGAAATGTAACGTGGACTTCAACAAATACCGAAAGGAATGCAGTCATGAGAACATGGACCTCACTTGCATTGGAGGGACTGAAGCCAACAGCAGAGATACATTTAAGGGCAAGCGGGATAAACACGTGAGCACTCCTGGAATTCGGGGTATTGTTACCGGGTGTGGTGAGTAGATGGGAGGGATGTTGAGTGGAGCAGAAATCTTGGCTAGATAGGATGGGCCGAATGGCCTGGTCTATGATGTAGAATGGGATGTCATTCTATGGTGAACAAAGGTGGGTAAAACAAACAGAGCAAATTCCCCCAAGGTGACCACCCACTGCTGATGGGAACCCGATATAGATGATCAATCTGCTGTGTGCGCCACATTCTAGATTTCAATGTTAATCCCCACAATGTGGTCATGGCTGATCTAGCCCAGGACTGAACTCCTCCGCTTTGTCCCATTCCCTTTCATTTCAGTTCCCCAAATTTTCAAAAATGTATCTTCCTCTGGTATAAATACGTCTAACAGGTTAAACCTCTCAGAGTCTCTTGGTTGGAGAATCCCAGAGATCTACTGCCCTCTGTCCATTCGTGGCCCTTGGGATCAGATATAGGATCACCCGTCGTAGTTCTGAACTCCACAGAATACAAACACCTCTCTACATTCCGGCCAGGCAGTCCTGAGATCCCATAGATTATGCAGGAGGCCAATTAGTTTGGGAACAACAGCTGGAACAGATGAAACATTTACCCAGTTCTGAATTACTGGTAAATGCAGCATGTATTTCTGAAATATCCCCCTCCATTTTGTGACTGCACTTTCACTTCGCCAGACTGTGGTGTAACCCCTCACCTTCAGTAACACCACACTGTCCTTTTGTTCCATCTGCTGCTGCAACTTAGAGAGTTCCTCCTGAATAGATTTTAAATTCTCTTCGATCTCTCCAAGATTTTTCTTCATTCTATTCAGAATCCTCTTCTCTTCCTCCCGGATATCTGCCAGTACGCGCTGCTCTTTCTCAGTGAGAATCTGGTGCAGTTCAGCAAACTGGGATGTGATCTTGGACTGAAGGTTGTGTGACTGTTCCTGTGAAATGAAAGGTGAAGATCAATATGTAATGTCACTGATTGTGTTTCCCTCAGACGTTGACGGTGACATTTATCCTGTGCATTTTTTATTTGCTTTGGCATTTCAATAGTTTGTCTAAATGCTTCTGAAATTTTGTGAGGGTAATCTGATAACCCATCAATCCTTTACCCCTAATGCAATTCCCAGCTGCCTTGTCCTTTTCAAGTGCCCATTAATTCCCATTTATCCGTCCACCACCCCCTAGTGGGGTGCCGCAAGCCTCATTGCTGGGACCGCAGTTATTTACAATATATATTAATGATTCAGAAGAAACATAGAAAAAAGGTGCAGGAGTAGGCCATTAGGCCCTTCGAGCCTGCACCGCCATTCAATATGATCATGGCTGATCATCCAGCTCAGTAACCTGGACCTGCCTTCTCTCCATACCCCCTGATCCCTTTAGCCATAAGGGCCACATCTAACTCCCTCTTAAATATAGCCAATGAACTGGCCTCAACTACCTTCTGTGGCAGAGAATTCCACAGACTCACCACTCTCTGTGTGAAGAAATGTTTTCTCATCTCGGTCCTAAAAGACTTCCCCCTTATCCTTAAGCTGTGACCCCTGGTTCTGGACTTCCCCAACATCGGGAACAATCTTCCTGCATCTAGCCTCTCCAACCCCTTAAGAATTTTATATGTTTCAATAAGATCCCCCCTCAGTCTCCTAAATCCCAGCGAGTATAAGCCTAGTCTATCCAGTCTTTCTTCATATGAAAGTCCTGCCATCCCAGGGATTAATCTGGTGAATCTTCTCTGTACTCCCTCTAAGGCTAGGATGTCTTTCCTCAGATTAGGAGACCAAAACTGTACACAATACTCCAGGTGCGGTCTCACCAAGGCCCTGTACAACTGCAGCAGAACCTCCTTGCTCCTATACTCAAATCCTCTTGCTATGAATGCTAACATACCATTCACTTTCTTCACTACCTGCTGCACCTGCACGCTTGCTTTCAATGACTGGTGCACCATGACACCCAGGTCACGTTGCATCTCCCCTTTTCCTAATTGGCCACCATTCAGGTAATACTCTGCTTTCCTGTTCTTGCCGGCAAAATGGATAACCTCACATTTATCCACATTATATTGCATCTGCCATGCATTTGCCCACTCTCCTAATCTATCCAAGTCACTCTGCAGCCTCCTAGCATCCTCCTCGCAGCTAACACTGCCACCCAGCTTCATGTCATCCGCAAACTTAGAGATGTTGCATTCAATTCCCTCGTCCAAATCATTAATATATATTGTAAATAACTGGGGTCCCAGCACTGAGCCTTGCGGTACCCCACTAGTCACTGCCTGCCATTCCGAAAAGGTCCCGTTTATTCCTACTCTTTGCTTCCTGTCCACCAACGAATTCTCTATCCATTTCAACACTGAACCCCCAATACCGTGTGCTTTAAGTTTGTACCCCAATCTCCTATGTGAGACCTTGTCGAAGGCCTTCTGAAAGTCCAGATATAACACATCGACTCGTTCTCCCTTATCCACTCTACTAGTTACATCCTCAAAAAATTCTATAAGTTTCGTCAGGCATGATTTGCCTTTCATAAATCCATGCTGACTTTGTCCGATGATTTCACCACTTTCCAAATGTGATGCTATCACATCTTTAATAACCGACTCTAGCATTTTCCCCACTACCGATGTTAGGCTAACTGGTCTATAATTCCCCGTTTTCTCTCTCCCTCCCTTTTTAAAAAGTGGGGTTACATTAGCTACCCTCCAATCCTCAGGAACTACTCCAGAACCTAAAGAGTTTTGAAAAATTATCACTAATGCATCCACTATTTCTGAGGCTACTTCCTTAAGCACTCTGGGATGCAGCCTATCTGGCCCTGGGGATTTATCGGCCTTTAATCCATTTAATTTACTTAACACCACTTCCCGACTAACCTGGATTACCCTCAGTTCCTCCATCTCGTTAGACCCCCGGTTCCCTGCTATTTCCGGCAGATTGTTTATGTCTTCCCTAGTGAAGACAGAACCAAAGTAGTTGTTCAATTGGTCTGCCATCTCCTTGTTCCCTATGATCAATTCATCTGTTTCCGACTGCCAGGGACCTACATTTGTCTTAACTAGTCTTTTTCTCTTCACATATCTATAAAAGCTTTTGCAGTCAGTTTTTATGTTCCCTGCCAGTTTTCTCTCATAATCTATTTTCCCTTTCCTAATTAGCCCTTTGTCCTCCTCTGCTGGACTCTGAATTTCTCCCAGTCCTCTGGTATGATACTTTTTCTGGCTAATTTATATGCTCCATCTTTTCTTTTAATACTATCCTTGATTTCCCCTGTTAGCCACGGATGCACTACCTTTCCTGGTTTGTTCTTTTGCCAAACTGGGATGAACAATTGTTGTAGTTCATCCATGCAATCTTTAAATGCCTTCCATTGCATGTCTACCGTCAACCCTTTAAGTATAAATTGCCAGTCTATCTTGGACAATTCACGTCTCATACCCTCGAACGTACCTTTCTTTAAGTTCAGAACACTTGTTTCTGAATTGACTTTGTCACTCTCCATCCTAATGAAGAACTCCACCATATTATGGTCACTTTTGCCTAAGGGGCCTCGCACAACAAGACTGCTAACTAACCCTTCCCCATTACTCAATACCTAGTCTAGAATGGCCTGCTCTCTCGTTGGTTCCTCGACATGTTGGTTTAGAAAACCATCTCGCAAACATTCCAAGAAATCCTCTTCCTCAGCACCCCAGCCAATTTGGTTCACCTAATCTATATGTAAATTGAAGTCACCCATTATAACTGCTGCACCTTTAGTGCACGCATTTCTAATTTCCTGTTTGATGCCATCCCCAACCTCACAACTGCCTTCTGAGGGAAGTAAATGTAACATCTCCAAGTTTGCGGATGCCACAAAGCTGGGCGGCAGTGTGAGCTGCGAGGAGGATGTTGTGAGGCTGCAGGGTGAGTTGGACAGGTTGGGTGAGTGGGCAGATGCATGGCAGATGCAGTAAAATGTGAATAAATATGACGTTATCCACTTTGGTGGCAAGAACAAGAAGGCAGATTATTATCTGAATGGTGTCAGGTTAGGATAAGAGGGGTACAACAAGACCTGGGTATCCTTGTACATCAGTCAATGAAAGTAAGCATGCAGGAACAGCAGGCAGTGAAGAAAACCAATGGCATGTTGACCTTCATTGTGAGAGGATTTGAGTTTAGGAGCAAGGAGGTCCGACTGCAGTTGTGCAGGGTCCTGTTCAGGCCACACCTGGAAAATTGTGTGCTGTTTGTTCTCCTAATTTAAGGAAGGACATTCTTGAGGGAGTGCAGTGTAGGTTCATCAGGTTAATTACCGGGATGGCGGGACTGACATATGATGAAAGAATGTATCACAAAATGCTGGAGTAACTCAGCAGGTCAGGCAGCATCTAGGAGAGAGGGAATGGGTGACGTTTCGGGTCGAGACCCTTCTTCAGCCTGATTCTGAATGGGTCGACTGGGCTTGTATTCACTGGAATTTGATAGGATCTTATAGAAACATGTAAAATTCTTTAGGGATTGGAGAGGTTAGGTGCAGGAAAATTGTTCCCGATATTGGGGGAGTCAGAACCAGGGGTTATAGTTTAAGAATAAAAAGTAGGCCGTGATCATATTGAATGACGGTGCTGGCTCGAAGGGCCGAACGGCCTACTCCTGCACCTATTTTCTATGCAGCACCCGAGGTCAGGATCGAACCCGCTCACCAGAACTAGGAGACAGCAGCACTTTTTGTGTCACTGCGCTGCCCTGTTATTATACCCGTCACAGGGATCAAACCTGCACAAGATCAGGAAATCGAAACTTAAAAGCCTCACCAGAACTCCAGACATCTTCTCTTTCTGTTGCTGCTCCATTTGCAGGATCCCTGATTTATCTTTTGTGAGAGACTGGATGGAAGCTTTAACCTGACCCTGCGATTGTGTTTGAAAATCGGAGAATAAAAGTGTTAGACAATAAAAACGGAATTAAACAATGATGCGATCAAAATCGGTTTGCTTTTACCTTGTAGTTTTCAACAGCTTCTTTAACCGGCATGAAGCGGTGATCTCTGTGTTCCCGCCCAGCTTCACAAACCAGGCAGATCAGCTTCTTGTCAGTTTCACAAAACAGCTTCAGTTCTTCCTGATGTTCCTCGCAGTGAAGTTTACTTTCCTTCTCTGTCCAATTCAGGCTCAGTGTTCGAGCTTTCTCAGCCAGTCTCGCCAAGGCCCGACTCACCCTGAGGGTGCGGTCTGTAAACTCCTCTCTACATTCCGGGCAGGAGTTTCTCTCCTCCCTGTCCCAACTCTGTGTGATACAGGAGCGGCAGAAGTTGTGCCCACACTCCAGTGACACCGGATCGGTGAAGAAATCCAGGCAGATGGGACAAACTGCCTCCTCGGTTAAACTCTCGAACTGGTCTTTCGAAGCCATTTTAACTCCGCCTCTTCCTGGTTCAAAATGCATTCTCTTTCGCGCAGCTGCTGATCAAAGATACTAGAGGAGAAAGATAGACCACTCGACCCTTGAAACCGTAGTAGGTCATGGCGGCATTTTAGTAGCAGAAACTTGCAGAAACATTTAAAAAGAAAAATAGCTAAAATCTGTGAATTGATAGATGAGATATATTCTGCATTTTACTGGCATCATCACACATACTGTTCCCCAAAACACTGATTACACTACTTGAGGCGGGTCTTGCCGTTGATAGGCAGATGGTTGGACAAAGGCCAGAGATGAGAAGACAGAAGGTGTGTGACAAAATGATTGAGGACTTGCGAATTGTGTCCTGATCTTCAAACAGTCTTCTCCTCAGACGGCCAAAGGTTGTGCAGGTGCACTGAAGGCGCTGGTGAGTTTCACCATCAATGTCTGCCTTCCTCTGGGAAGAGGAACGCCGGCCAGAGCACCCGAGGGTCACCATCGTTACGACCATTTTAAAGGTAGGAGACAAATCCACCCGCGGAAACTATGGAGGGTTCCCCCGCTCTCTAACACAGGGAGGGGGTCAGTTACACATTAAACTGTCCTGAATATAGACGGAAGCGGAGAGGAGCGCTTGGGACAGTGTAAGGCAGGGTAAAATGTTGGAAACAACTGCAGAGTGGATTCACGAAGATGGTGCCAGGATTTGAGGGTCAGAGCGAAAGGGAGAGGTTGACAATAGACAATAGGTGCAGAAGTAGGCCATTCAGCCCCTCGAGCCAGCACCGCCATTCAATGCGATCGTGGCTGATCACTCTCAATCAGTACCCCGTTCCTGCCTTCTCCCCATACCCCCTCACTCCGCTATCCTTAAGAGCTCTATCCAGCTCTCTCTTGAAAACATCCAACGAACTAGCCTCCACTGCCTTCTGAGGCAGAGAATTCCACACCTTCACCACTCTCTGACTGAAAAAGTTCTTCCTCATCTCCGTTCTAAATGGCCTACCCCTTATTCTTAAACTGTGGCCCCTTGTTCTGGACTCCCCCAACATTGGGAACATGTTTCCTGCCTCTAATGTGTCCAATCCCCTAATTATCTTATATGTTTCAATAAGATCCCCCCTCATCCTTCTAAATTCCAGTGTATACAAGCCTAATTGCTCCAGCCTTTCAACATATGACAGTCCCGCCATTCCGGGAATTAACCTAGTGAACCTACGCTGCACGCCCTCAATAGCAACAATATCCTCCTCAAATTTGGAGACCAAAACTGCACACAGTACTCCAGGTGCGGTCTCACCAGGACCCGGTACAACTGTAGAAGGACCTCTTTGCTCCTATACTCAACTCCTCTTGTTATGAAGGCCAACATTCCATTGGCTTTCTTCACTGCCTGCTGTACCTGCATGCTTCCTTTCAGTGACTGATGCACTAGGACACCCAGATCTCGTTGAACATCCCCTCTTCCTAACTTGACACCATTCAGATAATAATCTGCCTTTCTATTCTTACTTCCAAAGTGAATAACCTCACACTTATCTACATTAAACTGCATCTGCCATGTATCCGCCCACTCACACAACCTGTCCAAGTCACCCTGCAGCCTTATTGCATCTTCCTCACAATTCACACTACCCCCCAGCTTAGTATCATCTGCAAATTTGCTAATGGTACTTTTAATCCCTTCATCTAAGTCATTAATGTATATCGTAAACAGCTGGGGTCCCAGCACCGAACCTTGCGGTACCCCACTGGTCACTGCCTGCCATTCCAAAAGGGACCCATTTATCCCCACTCTTTGCTTTCTGTCTGTCATCCAATTTTCTATCCATGTCAGTACCCTACCCCCAATACCATGTGCTCTAATTTTCCCACTAATCTCCTATGTGGGACCTTGTCGAAGGCTTTCTGAAAGTCGAGGTACACCACATCCACTGACTCTCCCCTGTCAATTTTCCTAGTTACATCCTCAAAAAATTCCAGTAGATTTGTCAAGCATGATTTCCCCTTCGTAAATCCATGCTGACTCGGAATGATCCTGTTACTGCTATCCAAATGCTCAGCAATTTCGTCTTTTATAATTGACTCCAGCATCTTCCCCACCACTGATGTCAGACTAACTGATCTAGAATTACCCGTTTTCTCTCTCCCTCCTTTCTTAAAAAGTGGGATAACATTTGCTAACCTCCAATCCACAGGAACTGATCCTGAATCTATAGAACATTGAAAAATGATCTCCAATGCTTCCACTATTTCTAGAGCCACCTCCTTAAGTACCCTGGGATGCAGACCATCAGGCCCTGGGGATTTATCAGCCTTCAGTCCCATCAGTCTACCCAAAACCATTTCCTGCCTAATGTGGATTTCCTTCAGTTCCTCCATCACCCTAGGTTCTCCGGCCCCTAGAACATTTGGGAGATTGTGTGTATCTTCCTCAGTGAAGACAGATCCAAAGTAACGGTTTAACTCGTCTACCATTTCTTTGTTCCCCATAATAAATTCCCCTGCTTCTGTCTTCAAGGGACCCACATTTGCCTTGACTATTTTTTTCCTCTTCACCTACCTAAAAAAAACTTTTGCTATCCTCCTTTATATTATTGGCTAGTTTACCCTCGTACCTCATCTTTTCTCCCCATATTGCCTTTTTAGTTAACTTTTGTTGCTCTTTAAAAGAGTCCCAATCCTCTGTCTTCCCACTTCTCTTTGCTATGTTATACTTCCTCTCCTTAATTTTTATGCTGTCCTTGACTTCCCTTGTCAGCCACAGGTGTCTCTTAGAGTCTTTCCGCCTCTTTGGGATAAATTGATCCTGCAACCTCTGCATTATTCTCAGGAATACCTGCCATTGCTGTTCTACCGTGGGCAGGGAAGGATTTATTAATTGGAGTGCAGGAAGCTGAAGTGCATAAGATCAAGAGGTGAATAGACAGGGTGAATGCACAGTCTGTTACCCGGAGCAGTGGAATCGAGAACTAGAGGATACAGGTTTGTGGTGAGAGGTGCAAGATTTAATCGGAAGCTGAGGAACAACATTTTCACACAGAAGGTCGTGGGTGTCTGGAACAAGCTGCCAGAGGGGGTAAGTAAGGCTGGACAACATCGTGGAGTGGGGTTGAAGCCCCGTTTCCTGAACAAAGAGGACACCTCCGAGTCACCCCTCCTCCTCTTGCTCCACCTCTCCCTTACCCCTCCTCTTCCTCTCCTTCACCCCTCCTCCTCTCCCTCTCCTCCACTCCCTCTCCTCCTCTCCCTCACCCCTCCATTTCCCTCTCCTCCTCTCCCTCACCCCTCCATTTCTCTCTCCTCCTCCACTCCGGGCCTCCATGGCCGCCTCTCTCCGCAGCCGCCGCCGCTCCTTGTGGAGCCGCTGCCGGTCGGGGTCGGAGCCGCCGCTATAGGCCCGGCGGAGAGGGTGGAGGAGGGGGATGAGGAGCCGCGGCAATAATCACCTCCACAAGTTCCACGGCATGATTTGGCACAGAATACAGGAAGAACAATGCAATAGTCTTGTCGTGGTTCAATCTGAGCCCCAGCCCACTGTCCCAATGCACATTATAAGCAGATGCCACTGTGCTAAATGTTGCAACACTGAGGGCAATTTACCGAGGCCAATTAACCAACACACCCGCTTGCCTTTTGGAGGTGGGAGAAACCCGCAGCACCTGCAGGAAACCCACGTGGTCACAGGGAAAACGTGCAAACTCCAAACAGACTGCAACAGAGGTCAGGTTTGAACTCTGGTCTGTGGCCCTGTGAGGCAAAGGGTCTCCCTGCAGCTCCACGGCACGTCAAATGTCCCCACCTGCGCAAACTCTCCTGATAATCAACCCTTCCAGACCCGACAGAGTCCTCGTAAATCTTCTTGCACTCTCTCCAGTTTGCCAACAACCTCATTGTGTCAAACGCTGTCTTTAATATCTTGACGTTTGAAAGAATGAGCAACAAACACATTCTTCACCTCCCTGCCTGTCACCGTTGCATCTTCCATGGCACTGTGTACCTGCACCCCGACATCTCTCCGTTCTATAAAGCTCCCCGTTTACTGTCTATGTCCTGCCCTGGTTTGTCTCAGCAATCTGCATCGGCTCACCTTCACATGAATAAATCCCACCTGCCGTTCCTGAGCCCATTGGCCCAGTTCACAGGGATCCCATTTACTCTCAGGTAACCTTCTTCACTCTCCACAATGTCACCAATTTTTGTTTCATCTGCAAACTGACTAACCGTGCAACCTACATACACACCCAATCGTGTATATAAATAAGGAACAACAGTGGACTCTGTCTCCAGTCTGAAAAACAACCCACTACCAACATCCTCTGTCTGTGACCTTCAGGTAATGTTGTGTTCCATCGGCTAGTTCACCCCGGATTCCATGAGATCCAACCTTCCAGAGCGGCCTCCCACGCGGTGTGTAGAGGTTGCATCTCTCAGAGGGCAGTGAATATCAACCCTCCTCCTTTTGCTCCTCCTCCCGCTCAACCATCCCCTTCCTCTCCTTCATCCCTCCTCCTCTCCCTCTCCACCACACCCTCATCCTCATCCTCTCCCTCTCCCCGCAGCACCTCCTCACAAGCCCCCCCCGTCATCCTCTCCTCCACCTCTCCTCCATACCCCTCCTCTTCCTCTCCTTCACCTCTCCTCCTCCTCACCCCTCTTCCTCTCCACCTCTTCCTCATCCCTCTCCTTCCCCTCCTCTCCCTCGACTCCTCTTCTTCACCTCCTCACCCTTCCATTTTGCGCTCCATTTCTCTCTCCTCCTCTCCCTCACCCCTCCATTTACGAACCCACACGTCTTTGGGATATGGGAGGAAACCGGAGCACCTGGAGGAAACCCATGTAGTCACAGGGAGAATGTGCAAACTCCACACGGACAGTACCCGAGGTCAGGATGGAAACCCTGGTATCTGGCACCGTGGGGCAGCGGCTCTACCATCTAGGCCACTGTGCCACCCGAGGGAAAAAGCAAAAAAGGGGGTTATGCCGATAGTTTTAAACCGAGGAGGAAGCGTGCCTGGAGCATGAAGACCAGAAATACTTGATTGGGCCAAATGGTCTGTTTGTGTGTCGGAAGGAACTGCAAATGCTGCTTTAAACCAAACATAGACACAAATTGCTGGAGTAACTCAGCGGGACAGGCGGCATCTCCGAATGGAAGGAATGGGTGAGGTTTTGGGTCGAGACCCCTCTTTAGATGTCTGTTTGTGTCATTTGCATCCAATGAATAATTCAAACAAACCCACAAAAATATTTCAAAGAACATTAAAATTGTCATTGAAAAGGCTGCAATATTAGAAACAGAATCTGCAGTTTATATTAATAATCTAAATTTAAATATACATTCCTGCTGTAATGTAATAGTTGCATTCCTAGCAAACTTGTGTTAATAGAAAAATCACACGATTAAAAACTGGAAGGGGCGATTTGGGACCACAGTTTGGGGCTGGCACGAACAGTTACAATGCCCCTGCAGGATTTGCAGAATAAAAGTCTCGCTTTTTCGCACAGTCCTTCTTGTAGAATGTTGTGTGTCATTCATGTATACATGTCGTTAAACTGGAAAGATTACAGAGAAGTTTTACAAAGATGTTGCCAGGACTTGAGGGCCTGAGCAATAGGGAGAGGTTGAACAGGCTCGGACTTTATTCCTTGGAGCGCAGGAGGATGAGGGGTCACCTTATGATGATGTATACGATCCTGAAGTGAATAGCTAGGGTAGAGGCACAGAGTCTTTTACTCAGAGTCGGGGAATCAAGAACCAGAGGACATAGGTTTAAGGTGAGACGGGGGAAAGATTTCACAGGAACATGAGGGGTCACTTTTTTAATACAAAGGGTGGTAGGTACGTGGAACGGGCTGTCTTCCTATTGAGGGAGTGCAACGCGGGTTCACAAGGTTAATTCCCGGGATGGCGGGACTGTCATATGATGAAAGAATGGAGCTGCAGGGCTTGTATTCACTGGGATTTAGAAGGATGAGTGGGGATCTTATAGAAACACATAAAATGATGAAGGGATTGGACACGCTGGATGCAGGAAACATGTTCCCGGTGTTGGGGGAGTCCAGAACCAGGGGTCACACACAGTTTAAGAATAAGGGGTCAGCCATTTAGAACTGAGATGACGAAAAACTTTTCACCCAGAGAGTTGTGAATCTGTGGATTCACTGGATATATCCAAGAGAGAGTTAGATAGAGCTCTAGGGGCTCGTGGAACCAAGGGATATGGGGAGAAGGCAGGAACAGGGCACTGATTGTGGATGATCAGCCATACCACACTGAATGGCGGTCCTGGCTCGAAGGGCCAAATGGCCTCCTCCTGCACCTATTGTCTATTTATCTATGTGTCCCATCTTGTCCCCCTCCCCTCAACATCTCCTCTTCTGCCTGCCCTCCTTTCCCACCCCTCCTCCCTCCTCCCTTCCCGCCCCTCACCCCCCCTCCTCTTTTTCCCCTTCACTTCTCCTCCCCAAACACCTCCCTCCCCCCCCTCCCCATAACCCGCCCTTCCCCTTTTTCCTCCCTCTTCCCTCTCCAGGTTGGGACCAGGCCGCGTCTCCATGGAGACGGGCCCCGCCGTTGCCCCCCCTCTCCCCCCATCTCCGGTCGCCATTGTTACTCACCCCCTCTGCTCCGGCTCCGGCGCCTGCGCGCCCATCTACACGTCACCAGCCGGCGCCGCTATTCCGCCCCCGACACGTGACAAAAGGTCGACATTGTCCCGCCCCGGACACGTGACTTCATTCAACCGCCCCCGGCACGTGACACCAGATCTTCATTCTCTCGCCCCGAAACGTGACACCAATCCCCATTCACCCGTCCCGGACACGAGACACCAGACCCCTTTCTCCCGACACGTGACAGCAGACCCCATTCACTAGCCCCGACACGTGACACCAGATTACCATTCAACCCGCCCCAACACGTGACACCAGATCTCCATTCAACCCGCCCTCGACAGTTGTCTCCGTCCACACCCCTTTCCCCCCGGCACCTGACAATAGGCTCATCCGACCACCCACCCACGGCACGTGACACCAGAGTGACGTAACTCAGGGCGCTCCCATTGTCCTGCCCTCCGCACGTGACAAGGGCCCCCGTTCCCCCAGTCTCATCCTGGCTTTAAAGATTGGCAACTCTTTGAAGCTTTGGTCATGGGGATGAACATAAGTTGCAGAAGTGAAGTTCCAGGAAGTTATCCACAGTGCCAGTCAACAAAACAGTTGTGTTTATTTCTAAATCATTCTGTTCAGTGAAAAGGGATAGACAAACAGCCGTGTTTAAACGTGTTCATTCATTAAAAATTCTCCTGGGAGCCCTTGACTTGGTCACCCAACCTACGCATGGACTGACAGTCGGAGCTTCACATGTTTCAGTGTCCCATCTGCAAAGACCACAGCACTCACTTTGTCCAACTCATTGGTGAGGCTGCACTGGAGAATATTATGTTCAAAAGGACACAAAGTGCTGGAGTAACTCAACGGGTCGTCACAAGTGATAGGAGCAGAATTGGGACATTTAGATTTAGAGATACAGCGCAGAAACAGGCCCTTCGGCCCACCGGCTCCGCGCCGCCCAGTGATCCACTAGGGACAACTTTTACATTCGCCCAGCCAATTAACCTACAAACCCGTACGTCTTTGGAGTGTGGGAGGAAACCGAAGATCTCGGAGAAACCCCACGCAGGGCACTGGGAGAACGTACAAACTCCGTACAGATAGATTAGGCGAGTGGGCAAATGCATGGCAGATGCAATATAATGTGGATAAATGTGAGGTTATCCACTTTGGCGGCAAGAACAGGAAAGCAGAGTATTACCTGAATGGTGACCGATTGGGAGAAGGGGAGATGCAACGTGACCTGGGTGTCATGGTGCACCAGTCATTGAAAGCAAGTATGCAGGTGCAGCAGGCAGTGAAGAAAGCGAATGGTATGTTGGCATTCATAGCAAGAGGATTTGAGTTTAGGAGCAGGGAGGTTCTGCTGCAGTTGTACAGGGCCTTGGTGAGACCGCACCTGGAGTATTGTGTGCAGTTTTGGTCTCCTAACCTGAGGAAAGACGTTCTTGCCTTAGAGGGAGTACAGAGAAGGTTCACTAGATTGATCCCTGGGATGGCGAGACTTTCTTATGAAGAAAGACTGGATAGACTAGGCTTGTACTCGCTGGAATTTAGAAGACTGAGGGGGGATCTTATAGAAACATATAAAATTCTTAAGGGGTTGGAGAGGCTAGATGCGGGAAGATTGTTCCCGATGTTGGGGGAGTCCAGAACCAGGGGTCACAGCTTAAGGATAAGGGGGAAGTCTTTTAGGACCGAGATGAGAAAACATTTCTTCACACAGAGAGTGGTGAGTCTGTGGAATTCTCTGCCACAGAAGGTAGTTGAGGCCAGTTCATTGGCTATATTTAAGAGGGAGTTAGATGTAGCCCTTTTTGCTAAAGGGATCAGGGGGTATGGAGAGAAGGCAGGTACAGGCTACTGAGCTGGATGATCAGCCATGATCATATTGAATGGCAGTGCAGGCTCGAAGGGCCGAATGGCCTACACCTGCACCTATTTTCTATGTTTCTAGTAGAGTACCCATAGTCAGGATCAAACCTGAGTCTCCGGCGCTGCATTCGCTGTAAGGCAGCAACTCTACCGCTGCGCCACCATTCGGCCCATTGTCTACTCCGCCATTCAATCACGGCTGATCTCTCTCTCCCTCCTAACCCCATTCTCCTGCCTTCTCCCCATAACCTCTGATATCCAAAATAATCAAGAATCTATCTATTTCTGCCGTAAAAACATCCACTGATGGCCTCCACAGCCATGTGTGGCAAAGAATTCCACAGACTCACGACCCTCTGGCAAAATGGAAATCCTCCTCATCTCCTTCCCAAAAAAACAGTCTTTAATTCTGAGGCTGTGACAATAGACAATAGGTGCAGGAGTAGGCCATTCAGCCCTTCGAGCCAGCACCGCCATTCAATGCGATCATGGCTGATCACTCTCAATCAGTACCCCGTTCCTGCCTTCTCCCCATACCCCCTCACTCCGCTATCCTTAAGAGCTCTATCCAGCTCTCTCTTGAAAGCATCCAACGAACTGGCCTCCACAGCCTTCTGAGGCAGAGAATTCCACACCTTCACCACTCTCTGACTGAAAAAGTTCTTCCTCATCTCCGTTCTAAATGGCCTACCCCTTATTTTTAAACTGTGGCCCCTTGTTCTGGACTCCCCCAACATTGGGAACATGTTTCCTGCCTCTAATGTGTCCAATCCCCTAATTATCTTATATGTTTCAATAAGATCCCCCCTCATCCTTCTAAATTCCAGTGTATACAAGCCTAATTGCTCCAGCCTTTCAACATAGGACAGTCCCGCCATTCCGGGAATTAACCTAGTGAACCTACGCTGCACGCCCTCAATAGCAACAATATCCTTCCTCAAATTTGGAGACCAAAACTGCACACAGTACTCCAGGTGCGGTCTCACCAGGGCCCGGTACAACTGTAGAAGGACCTCTTTGCTCCTATACTCAACTCCTCTTGTTATGAAGGCCAACATTCCATTGGCTTTCTTCACTGCCTGCTGTACCTGCATGCTTCCTTTCAGTGACTGATGCACTAGGACACCCAGATCTCGTTGAACATCCCCTCTTCCTAACTTAACACCATTCAGATAATAATCTGCCTTTCTATTCTTACTTCCAAAGTGAATAACCTCACACTTATCTACATTAAACTGCATCTGCCATGTATCCACCCACTCACACAACCTGTCCAAGTCACCCTGCGGCCTTATTGCATCTTCCTCACAATTCACACTACCCCCCACCTTAGTATCATCTTCAAATTTGCTAATGGTACTTTTAATCCCTTCATCTAAGTCGTTAATGTATATCGTAAATAGCTGGGGTCCCAGCACCGAACCTTACGGTACCCCACTGGTCACTGCCTGCCTTTCGGAAAGGGACCCATTTATCCCCACTCTTTGCTTTCTGTCTGTCAACCAATTTTCTATCCATGTCAGTACCCTACCCCCAATACCATGTGCTCTAATTTTGCCCACTAATCTCCTATGTGGGACCTTGTCGAAGGCTTTCTGAAAGTCGAGGTACACCACATCCACTGACACTCCCCTGTCAATTTTCCTAGTTACATCAGTCTACCCAAAACCATTTCCTGCCTAATGTGGATTTCCTTCAGTTCCTAAATCACCCTAGGTTCTCCGGCCCCTAGAACATTTGGGAGATTGTGTGTATCTTCCTCAGTGAAGACAGATCCAAAGTAACGGTTTAACTCATCTGCCATTTCTTTGTTCCCCATAATAAATTCCCCTGCTTCTGTCTTCAAGGGACCCACATTTGCCTTGACTATTTTTTTCCTCTTCACAATACAATACAATACAATACAATATATCTTTATTGTCATTGTACCCAGGGGTACAACGAGATTGGGAATGCGCCTCCCATACGATGCAATAATTTAGGTAATTTAGACAGCAGCAACCCAACGAAACGAACAGTTGTAACAGTTTTGGACAGGGTAAAGTGCAAGTTGATCTATGCGTTGTGGCCATCCGGCTCAGCAGGACCGGTTCATAGCAGCTATGGCCCTGGGGATGAAGCTGTTCCTGAGTCTGGAGGTGCGGGCATAGAAGGCCTTGTATCGTCTGCCTAAAAAAACTTTTTCTATCTGACCTCTAGACCTAGACTCTCCCACTGGTGGAAACATCATCTCCACTCTATCCAAGCCTTTCATTATTTAGTATGTTTTGATGAGGTCCCCCCGCATTCTTCCACATTTTAAGCCATGCACGTTGTTTGGGCCGCAGGTATGGTAACAGGTGACAAAAGTCACTTATTAAATCAGATTCCCGCTGTTTCTGCAATTGTCAAAGTTAATTCTCAAAGTTACAGCTGGTCTGTGGTCGCACCGCGTGGCGTTGCTGCCATCTAGTGGCGGGACCAAGAAGTGACGCGGTTAACGCGTTGAAATGAACGGATCGACAGCTCTGATTCCACTTGCTGTTTATTTCTCTCTTCCCACATTTACATTCCCCCTGGTTTTATTTCCGCGCTCACTGGAGTTTTACGATGCGGAGTTTGGGGATTAAATGGGAGCCGTTCAGCGCCGACCTGTTGTCCACCGGGTTTCTGCCCCACAGCCCCTGAGCCCCGCTCCTGACGCCGGTCCCGGGACCCGACCCTTTTACACACCCGGAGCGGAACCGGAGCAGATCCTCAGCCAGTTTCCACCCCAATAAGGCCCGAAGAAAGGATAAAGTTTCTCCGTGAATTTATTCCCAGTGAAGGTGTGGAGATGGGACTTGGTGTCCGCGTCGTAAAATGAAACTGTCCCGGACTCGTAACTGAGATAAACTCCCACCCTCCCGGGGATGGGACGGGCGGGGAGACGGGATGGAGGGGAGGTGAGTGCATCAAACCCGTCACCCCCCCGCCTGATGCTCCAGACTCCAGTCTCCGGGGTCAGTGTGACCTCTCTCTTTCTCTCCACAGACTCTGCGGCGACTCCCAGACTCCAGTGCCGACTCCCCGCCACCTCCACCTCCCAGTAATGTCTCCCCGATGTGAATCCCTCCGATCCCAGCACACACTCGCTGCCTGTAAACCTCTTCCCGGTGTCAGGGAGTCTCCTCCAGGTCCGGGTCCATCTCACCCTCTTCCGATCCTCAGACACCTCGAGCCGCGGAGCCGCTGTTTCCACATCCAGGGTGACGGAGACTGGGGGGAGAAGCAGAGAATCAGAGAGTCCCCGGGGGTCGGGGGGAGACTCGGGCAGCGCGGCCCCGGGACCGGGGGAGAGGCCGCTCGGCCTCAGGCACAGGCGGGCGGACAACTGAAACCTTGCCCGGGGATTCACCCCGACAACAGCGGGTGGACAACAGACATCTCTCCCGGAGTTTTTATCCAGGGATGGAGAGGGGAATTTCGTGAGGTGGGGGAGGGTGGACGGGGAGGACGAGTGCGGAGAGTGAGGAGGATTGCGAGATTGCGGTGGGGATGGAGGAATGAAGCGGGTTATTCAGATATGGAGGCAGATTGGAGCAGGTGGATATTGAGGTTAGCGGTAATTTGAGGATGTTAAAGAGGAGGTAGAGGTGTGTGGTGGGGTCGTCATGATCACAGTGAAAGGGGGCAGACACGAGGGGCCAGATGACCTGCTCCTGTGTTTTTTGAGTGGAGGGTGAGACAAAGGGAAGGGTGGGTTTGTTAGTCAATTGGAGTGGGTGCAAAAGGGTTTACAACAACTTCATCAGGTCTGAAGGGCTGGGTTATCAGGTGAAGTTGGACAGTCATCAGGTCATAATGTCATCAATGAAAGTATTAGAATTAGGCCATTCGGCCCTTCAATTCTACTCCACCGTTCAATCATGGCTGATCTATCTCTCCCTCCTAACCCCATTCTCCTGTCTTCTCCCCATAACCTCTGACATCCATACTAATCAAGAATCCAGCTATCTCTGCCTTAAAAATATCCACCGACTTGGCCTCCACAGCCTTTTGTGGCAATGAATTCCACAAATTCAACACCCTCTGATTAAAAGCATTTCCCCTCATCTCCTTCCCAACGGAACATCCTTTAATTCTGAGGCTCTGACCTTTCGTCCCTTCCTGCCCAAACCACCCCATCCCCGGGCACATTCCCCTGCAACCGCAGGAGATGCAACACCTGTCCCTTTACCTCCCCCCTCAACTCCATCCAATTTATCCCAAAGAGGAGGAAAGATTCCAAGGGGAGTAAGAGACACCCGTGGCTGACAAGGGAAGTCAAGGACAGCATAAAAATAAAAGAGCAGAAGTACAACAAAGCAAAGAAGAGTGGGAAGCCAGAGGATTGGGACTCTTTTAAAGAGCAACAGAAGATGACTAAGAAGGCAATACGTGGAGAAAAGATGAGGTACGAGGGTAAACTAGCCAATAATATAAAGGAGCATAGTAAAAGCCTTTTTAGGTATGTAAAGAGGAAAAAAATAGTCAAGGCAAATGTGGGTCCCTTGAAGACAGAAGAGGGAGAATTTATTATGGGAAACAAGGAAATGGCAGACGAGTTGAACCGGTACTTTGGATCTGTCTTCACTAAGGAAGGTACAAGCAATCTCCCAGATGTTCTAGTGGGCAGAGATCCTAGGGTGACGGAGGAACTGAAGTAAATCCACATTCGGCAGGAATGGTGTTGGGTAGCCTGATGGTCTGCATCCCAGAGTATTTAAGGAGGTGGCGCTAGAAATTGTGGACGCATTGGTGATCTTTTTCCAATGATCTATAGATTCAGGATCAGTTCCTGTGGATTGGAGGTTAGCTAATGTTGTCCCACTATGTAAGAAAGGAGGGAGAGAGAAAACGGGAAATTATAGACCAGTTAGTATGACATCAGTGGTGGGGAAGATGCTGGAGTCAATTATAAAAGACAAAATTGCGGAGCATTTGGATAGTAGTAACAGGATTGTTCCGAGTCAGCATGGATTTACGAGGGGGAAATCATGCTTGACTAATCTTCTGGGATTCTTTGAGGATGTAACCAGGAAAATTGACAGGGGAGAGCCGGTGGATGTGGTGCACCTTGACTTTCAGAAAGCCTTTGACAAGGTTCCACATAGGAGATTAGTGGGCAAAATTAAAGCACATGGTATTGGAGGTAGGGTACCGACATGGATAGAAAATTGGTTGACAGACAGAAAGAGTGGGGATAAATGCGTCCCTTTCAGAATGGCAGGAGGTAACTAGTGAAGTACCGCAAGGCTCGGTGCTGGGACCTTGTCAGTATTACAGTATAGCAAAGGGGATTACAGAGGCATGAGGCAGGAGCTGGCCAAAATTGACTGGAAGGAGGCCCTAGCAGGGAAGACGGTAGAACAGCAATGGCAGGTATTCCTGGGAATAATGCAGAGGTTGCAGGATCAATTTATCCCAAAGAGGCGGAAAGACTCTAAGGGGAGTAAGAGACACCTGTGGCTGACAAGGGAAGTCAAGGACAGCATAAAAATTAAGGAGAGGAAGTATAACATAGCAAAGAAGAGTGGGAAGACAGAGGATTGGGACTCTTTTAAAGAGGAACAAAAGTTAACTAAAAAGGCAATACGGGGAGAAAAGATGAGGTACGAGGGTAAACTAGCCAATAATATAAAGGAGGATAGCAAAAGTTTTTTTAGGTACGTGAAGAGGAAAAAAAGAGTCAAGGCAAATGTGGGTCCCTTGAAGACAGAAGCAGGGGAATTTATTATGGGGAACAAAGAAATGGCAGACGAGTTAAACCGTTACTTTCGATCTGTCTTCACTGAGGAAGATACACACAATCTCCCAAATGTTCTAGGGGCCGGAGAACCTAGGGTGATGGAGGAACTGAAGGAAATCCACATTAGGCAGGAAATGGTTTTGGGTAGACTGATGGGACTGAAGGCTGATAAATCCCCAGGGCCTGATGGTCTGCATCCCAGGGTACTTAAGGAGGTGGCTCTAGAAATAGTGGAAGCATTGGAGATCATTTTTCAATGTTCTATAGATTCAGGATCAGTTCCTGTGGATTGGAGGATAGCAAATGTTATCCCACTTTTTATGAAAGGAGGGAGAGAGAAAACGGGTAATTATAGACCAGTTAGTCTGACATCAGTGGTGGGGAAGATGCTGGAGTCAATTATAAAAGACGAAATTGCTGAGCATTTGGATAGCAGTAACAGGATCATTCCGAGTCAGCATGGATTTACGAAGGGGAAATCATGCTTGACAAATCTACTGGAATTTTTTGAGGATGTAACTAGGAAAATTGACAGGGGAGAGTCAGTGGATGTGGTGTACCTCGACTTTCAGAAAGCCTTCGACAAGGTCCCACATAGGAGATTAGTGGGCAAAATTAGAGCACATGGTATTGGGGGTAGGGTACTGACATGGATAGAAAATTGGTTGACAGACAGAAAGCAAAGAGTGGGGATAAATGGGTCCCTTTCGGAATGGCAGGCAGTGACCAGTGGGGTACCGCAAGGTTCGATGCTGGGACCCCAGCTATTTACGATATACATTAATGACTTAGGTGAAGGGATTAAAAGTACCATTAGCAAATTTGCAGATGATACTAAGCTGGGGGGTAGTGTGAATTGTGAGGAAGATGCAATAAGGCTGCAGGGTGACTTGGACAGGTTGTGTGAGTGGGCGGATACATGGCAGATGCAGTTTAATGTAGATAAGTGTGAGGTTATTCACTTTGGAAGTAAGAATAGAAAGGCAGATTATTATCTGAATGGTGTCAAGTTAGGAAGAGGGGATGTTCAACGAGATCTGGGTGTCCTAGTGCATCAGTCACTGAAAGGAAGCATGCAGGTACAGCAGGCAGTGAAGAAAGCCAATGGAATGTTGGCCTTCATAACAAGAGGAGTTGAGTATAGGAGCAAAGAGGTCCTTCTACAGTTGTACCGGGCCCTGGTGAGACCGCACCTGGAGTACTGTGTGCAATTTTGGTCTCCAAATTTGAGGAAGGATATTCTTGCTATTGAGGGCATGCAGCGTAGGTTCACTAGGTTAATTCCCGGAATGGCGGGGCTGTCATATGTTGAAAGGCTGGAGCAATTAGGCTTGTATACACTGGAATTTAGAAGGATGAGGGGGGATCTTATTGAAACATATAAGATAATTAGGGGATTGGACACATTAGAGGCAGGAAACATGTTCCCAATGTTGGGGGAGTCCAGAACAAGGGGCCGCAGTTTAAGAATAAGGGGTAGGCCATTTAGAACGGAGATGAGGAAGAACTTTTTCAGTCAGAGAGTGGTGAAGGTGTGGAATTCTCTGCCTCAGAAGGCAGTGGAGGCAAGTTCGTTGGATGCTTTCAAGAGAGAGCTGGATAGAGCTCTTAAGGATAGCGGAGTGAGGGGGTATGGGGAGAAGGCAGGAACGGGGTACTGATTGAGAGTGATCAGCCATGATCACATTGAATGGCGGTGCTGGCTCGAAGGGCTGAATGGCCTACTCCTGCACCTATTGTCTATTGACCACAGCTATTTACAATGTATATTAATGACTTGGATGAAGGGATTAAAAGTACCATTAGCAAATTTGCAGATGATACAAAGCTGGGTGGTAGTGTGAACTGTGAGAAAGATGCTATGAGTTTGCAGGGTGACTTGGACAGGTTGTGTGAGTGGGCGGATGCATGGCAGATGCAGTTTAATGAGGATAAGTGTGAGGTTATCCACTTTGGTTGTAAGAATAGGAAGGCAGAGTATTATCTGAATGGTGTCAAGTTAGGAACATTGGACGTACAACGAGATCTGGGTGTCCTAGTGCATCAGTCACTGAAAGGAAGCATGCAGGTGCAGCAGGCAGTGAAGAAAGCCAATGGAATGTTGGCCTTCATAACAAGAGGAGTTGAGTATAGGAGCAAAGAGGTCCTTCTACAGTTGTACAGGGCCCTAGTGAGACCGCACCTGGAATACTGTGTGCAGCTTTGGTCTCCAAATTTGAGGAAGGATATTCTTGCTATTGAGGGCGTGCAGCGTAGGTTTACTAGGTTAATTCCCGGAATGGCGGGACTTTCATATGTTGAAAGACTGGAGCGACTAGGCTTGTATACACTGGAATTTAGAAGGATGAGAGGAGATCTTATCGAAACGTATAAGATTATTAAGGGGTTGGGCACGTTAGAGGCAGGAAACATGTTCCCAATGTTGGGGGAGTCCAGAACAGAGTTTAAGAATAAGCCATTTAGAACTGAGATGGGGAAAAACTTTTTCAGTCAGAGAGTTGTGAATCTGTGGAATTCTCTGCCTCAGAAGGCAGTGGAGGCCAATTCTCTGAATGCATTAAAGAGAGAGCTGGATAGAGCTCTTAAGGATAGCGGAGTCAGGGAGTATGGGGAGAAGGCAGGAACGGGATACTGATTGAGAATGATCAGCCATGATCACATTGAATGGCGGTGCTGGCTCGAAGGGCTGAATGGCCTCCTCCTGCACCTATTGTCTATTGTCTTTAGATAGTTCCTCTGTCCCTCTCTTCCCCTCCCATTCCCAGTTCTCCCTCTGTCTTCCTGTCTCCACCTACATCCTTCCTTTGTCCCACCCGAAACGTCACCCTTTCATTCTCTCCTGAGATGCTGCCTGACCTGCTGAGTTACTCCAGCATTTTTGTAAATAAATATCTAGTCCTAGACTCGCTCACTAATGGAAACATCCTCTCCACGTCCATTCTATCCAAACCTTTCACTATTCTGTATTTTTCAATGAGATCCCCCCTCATTCCTCTAAGCAACAGCGAGTACAGGCCCAATGCCGACAAACGCTCATCATAGATTCATCCACTCACTCCTGAAAGAGCCTATTCAGACTGGGACATTTTTTCTTGGGGGCCTGTCAGAGTGACATTATAGATGTGTATAAGATGCACAGACAAGGTGATTAGCCGCAATACTTTACCCAAGGTCGGAGTGTCTAAACCTCGAGCACATCAGTTTAAGGTGAGAGTGGAAACAATAAAAAGGACCCGAGGAGCAGGTTTTTCAGTCAGTGGGTAGTGTAGATGTGGAACGATCTGACAGAGGAAGTGGGCGAGGCAGGTACAATTACAACAGTTCACAGAGAATTGGGTAGATACGTGGATAAGAAAGACTTGGAAGGATATGAGCCAGACTCAGGCAAGTTGGTTGGGCAACGTGGTTGGCATGGTCGAGTCGAGTCAAAGGGCCTGTTGCTGTGCTACAAACCTCTCTGACTCAGTGATGCTTCCCAGCAGATGAGCAGGTGGGAGATCAAATCTTCAGTTTCCCTTCAGTTCAAAATAACATTAATCTTTGCATCTTAGCATTACTTAAAGATAGACCAATCAATGGTAGACACAAAATGCTAGAGTAACTCAGCGGGACAGGGAGTGTCAGGGCTCACATTACGAATGTAGCCATGTGGGTTTTATTGCAGGGGTGTAAAAGGGGTGTGAAAGCTCCAGCTTGATTATGTTGCCAGGACATCCTGTTGTCAGCATGGAAGTGCGGTTTATGGCTAAGTGTATCCTTTGATATGGGCAACTGGCTTTAAGGCTTTGATGGTTAACCACCCTTTGATGGTTAAGGGGAACATTTGGCCATATAGACTGCTCTTTGGTCCTGGGAATACCGAGGACATGTAGGTCACACAGGACACGGAGGACATGGGGGTCCTAAAGGGCACATAAAGATTTATAGGACATTTTAAAACTTGCCATATAATGTAGCAACGGAAATGTACTGGCACATGTATTACGGGTATAAAATGTGTGTAATTGTTAGCATTCGGAGAGAGAAACTACACTGGCTTCCTAAGCGTTTCTAAACGCTTCGGTTTCTAGACTCTCTCCCACCTGGGTGAGTAGAATAAAGAGGTTAAACGAATTCGGTTGTCTGCCTGTTTTTTCTAATAGGCCACGGACTACAACATTTGGCGTAGTCGGCAGGATCTCTTTGGCATCGTCAACCACGAACGACTAAGAGGCAGCGGTGACTGAAACACGTCCGAAGGGGACAGAGTGCACTTCTCGACCGTTGTTCGAGACCCCGGACGTTGACGTCTTTCAGACACTGAAGTCCCTCGTTTGGGGTTGATCTCGTGTGCAACTGAGATTCACAGACGAACCGATAAGGAAAAGGACAAGGATAAGGACAAGGATAAGGTTCCGGATTTGGAAGGTAAGGGGCGGTCACTCTTGTTGTCATTGTCTTGGTCTGGATGAAATTGATCGTTTGGTAATATTTATTGGTAGTATTTATTGGTAGCATAATTTCGGATAATTGGCAATCAGACATATGGGACAGTCTTTGGATAAGAGTGATGGCGGTGCCCCGGTGCAACACGTGTGTTATTTATTTATTTGCTTCGTTAATGAAAAGATTGGGAAACGAGGCCTGGCCAGTGGGAGGTAAATGGAATGTAGAGACTCTCAAAGAGGATTAAAGAATGGAGAGAGGGGGTGCAGAAGCGCCATCAGGAGTCGAGGGAGCGAATTTGGAGGGAAAATGCAAGTAGTAGAGGGATATCAGTGTGTGATAGGTTGGGAATACCGAAAACATGCGATATTTTGCAAGCGGAATGTAAGGTGTATGACAGACAATAAACAATAGACGATAGGTGCAGGAGTAGGCCATTCAGCCCTTCGAGCCAGCACCGCCATTCAATGCGATCATGGCTGATCACTCTCAATCAGTACCCCGTTCCTGCCTTCTCCCCATACCCCCTCACTCCGCTGATCTAAGACTTGACTGTGCTACCCGAGCTCGAGATGAATTTAAAACCGGTACCAAAGGGATATATCCCGCCCAACAACAACAAAAGTCAGAATCCGAACCACTGGAGTCTATAGCGGCTTTATTAGGTAATCAGGAATCCGAGAGTGACGAAGAACCCTGGATGTGTCCGGTCCCCACAGCCCCACAGGCAGAGCCACCGGCTGCGGTGGTGCCAGTCCCGGTTCTACCCTCCCGCCAGGATATTCGGGACTACCCCCCCAATTATGAGGCAGCATCAGGGAATATGGATAGGTCCCAGACAACCGTTGGTGAAAGGGTTAAGTTGCGCCATGAACAAGAATCCGCACAATCGGCGCTAGAGATTGAGGATACTGCCTACCCTCGCCTTTTTCAGTACACCTCATGCTGCCCAGCAGGCTGAATTATTTGCCCTCATACGGGCCTGCCACCTTTGCGTTGACCAATGTGCTAATATTTACACCGACTCACAATATGCTTTTGGGTTTGCACATGATTTTGGTACCCTGTGGCAGCACAAGGGCTTTTTGACTGCAGCAGGCACTCCTATTAAAAATGCCCTGTTTGTCCGAAATCTACTAGCGGGTTTAACACTCCCGGAAACCTTGGCTGTCATTAAATGAAATTCGCATACATCTGTCAAGGATCCCATTTCTTTCGGGAATGCATTGGCTGACACATTGGCACGCACAGAGGCCCTGACCCCTACCATTTTAGTTTCTTCAGGTGAACAACAACAGTTTTCTGCAACTACCGCTATGCCCAGTGTTTCGGACCTCTGCCAGCTTCAGGGGGACGCCCCCGAGGCTGAGAGACACCAGTGGAGCCAGGATGGGTGTTCCCCTCGCGAATCTGACTCGCTTTGGGTTACTGCCTCTGGCAAAGTTTGTGTCCCTAACGTGCTTTTACCTGTTTTGTTGCATTATGTGCACTCTCTTACCTATGCTGGTAAGAGGGGAATGTTGGATGTAATAAATGCTAAATGGTATCACCCCAAAATACATTGGGGTTTACAAATTGATTTTATTGAATCAGAACAGAGAGTTTGTAGAGTGCCTTCGAGATGGATTCTTAGAACAGCTTGTACTGGAGCCTACCAGGGAGAAGGCAATTCTGGATTTAGTGTTGTGTAATGATCCTGATCTGATAAGGGGACTAGAGGTAAAAGAGCCATTAGGAGGCAGTGATCACAACATGATAAGTTTTACTCTGCAAATGGAAAGGCAGAAGGGAAAATCGGAAGTGTCAGTATTACAGTATAGCAAAGGGGATTACAGAGGCATGAGGCAGGAGCTGGCCAAAATTGACTGGAAGGAGGCCCTAGCAGGGAAGACGGTAGAACAGCAATGGCAGGTATTCCTGGGAATAATGCAGAGGTTGCAAGATCAATTTATCCCAAAGAGGCGGAAAGACTCTAAGGGGAGTAAGAGACACCTGCGGCTGACAAGGGAAGTCAAGGACAGCATAAAAATTAAGGAGAGGAAGTATAACATAGCAAAGAAGACAATAGACAATAGACAATAGGTGCAGGAGTAGGCCATTCAGCCCTTCGAGCCAGCACCGCCATTCAATGCGATCATGGCTGATCACTATCAATCAGTACCCCGTTCCTGCCTTCTCCCCATACCCCCTCACTCCGCTATCCTTAAGAGCTCTATCCAGCTCTCTCTTGAAAGCATCCAACGAACTGGCCTCCACTGCCTTCTGAGGCAGAGAATTCCACACCTTCACCACCCTCTGACTGAAAAAGTTCTTCCTCATCTCCGTTCTAAATGGCCTACCCCTTATTCTCAAACTGTGGCCCCTTGTTCTGGACTCCCCCAACATTGGGAACATGTTATCTGCCTCTAATGTGTCCAATCCCCTAATTATCTTATATGTTTCAATAAGATCCCCCCTCATCCTTCTAAATTCCAGTGTATACAAGCCCAATCGCTCCAGCCTTTCAACATACGACAGTCCCGCCATTCCGGGAATTAATCTAGTGAACCTACGCTGCACGCCCTCCATAGCAAGAATATCCTTCCTCAAATTTGGAGACCAAAACTGCACACAGTACTCCAGGTGCGGTCTCACCAGGGCCCGGTACAACAGTAGAAGGACCTCTTTGCTCCTATACTCAACTCCTCTTGTTACGAAGGCCAACATTCCATTGGCTTTCTTCACTGCCTGCTGAACCTGCATGCTTCCTTTCATTGACTGATGCACTAGGACACCCAGATCTCGTTGAACTCCCCCTCCTCCTAACTTGACACCATTCAGATAATAATCTGCCTTTCTATTCTTACTTCCAAAGTGAATAACCTCACACTTATCTACATTAAACTGCATCTGCCATGTATCCGCCCACTCACACAACCTGTCCAAGTCACCCTGCAGCCTTATTGCATCTTCCTCACAATTCACACTACCCCCCAACTTAGTATCATCTGCAAATTTGCTAATGGTACTTTTAATCCCTTCGTCTAAGTCATTAATGTATATCGTAAATAGCTGGGGTCCCAGCACCGAACCTTGCGGTACCCCACTGGTCACTGCCTGCCATTCCGAAAGGGACCCATTTATCCCCACTCTTTGCTTTCTGTCTGTTAACCAATTTTCTATCCATGTCAGTACCCTACCCCCAATACCATGTGCCCTAATTTTGCCCACTAGTCTCCTATGTGGGACCTTGTCGAAGGCTTTCTGAAAGTCGAGGTACACCACATCCACTGACTCTCCCTTGTCAATTTTCCTAGTTACATCCTCAAAAAATTCCAGTAGATTTGTCAAGCATGATTTCCCCTTCGTAAATCCATGCTGACTCGGAATGATCCCGTTACTGCTATCCAAATGCTCAGCAATTTCGTCTTTTATAATTGACTCCAGCATTTTCCCCACTACTGATGTCAGACTAACTGGTCTATAATTACCCGTTTTCTCTCTCCCTCCTTTCTTAAAAAGTGGGATAACATTTGCTATTCTCCAATCCACAGGAACTGATCCTGAATCTATAGAACATTGAAAAATGATCTCCAATGCTTCCACTATTTCTAGAGCCACCTCCTTAAGTACTCTGGGATGCAGACCATCAGGCCCTGGGGATTTATCAGCCTTCAGTCCCATCAGTCTACCCAAAACCATTTCCTGCCTAATGTGGATTTCCTTCAGTTCCTCCATCACCCTAGGTTCTCCAGCCCCTAGAACATTTGGGAGATTGTGTGTATCTTCCTCAGTGAAGACAGATCCAAAGTAACGGTTTAACTCGTCTGCCATTTCTTTGTTCCCCATAATAAATTCCCCTGCTTCTGTCTTCAAGGGACCCACATTTGCCTTGACTATTTTTTTCCTCTTCACGTACCTAAAAAAACTTTTGCTATCCTCCTTTATATTATTGGCTAGTTTACCCTCGTACCTCATCTTTTCTCCTCGTATTGCCTTTTTAGTTAACTTTTGTTGCTCTTTAAAAGAGTCCCAATCCTCTGTCTTCCCACTCTTCTTTGCTATGTTATACTTCCTCTCCTTAATTTTTATGCTGTCCTTGACTTCCCTTGTCAGCCACAGGTGTCTCTTACTCCCCTTAGAGTCTTTCCACCTCTTTGGAATAAATTGATCCTGCAACCTCTGCATTATTCCCAGGAATACCTGCCATTGCTGTTCTACCATCTTCCCTGCTAGGGCCTCCTTCCAATCAATTTTGGCCAGCTCCCGCCTCATGCCTCTGTAATCCCCTTTGCTATACTGTAATACCGACACTTCCGATTTTCCCTTCTGCCTTTCCATTTGCAGAGTAAAACTTATCATGTTGTGATCACTGCCTCCTAATGGCTCTTTTACCTCTAGTCCCCTTATCAGATCAGGATCATTACACAACACTAAATCCAGAATTGCCTTCTCCCTGGTAGGCTCCAGTACAAGCTGTTCTAAGAATCCATCTCGAAGGCACTCTACAAACTCTCTTTCCTGGGGTCCATTTCCAACCTGATTTTCCCAGTCTACCTGCATGTTGAAATCTCCCATAACCACCGTAGCATTACATTTTTGACACGCCAATTTTATCTCCTGATTTAACTTGCACCCTAAGTCGAGGCTACTGTTTGGGGGCCTATAGATAACTCCCATTAGAGTGGGAAGACAGAGGATTGGGACTCTTTTAAAGAGGAACAAAAGTTAACTAAAAAGGCAATACGGGGAGAAAAGATGAGGTACGAGGGTAAACTAGCCAATAATATAAAGGAGGATAGCAAAAAAAATTTTAGGTACGTGAAGAGGAAAAAAATAGTCAAGGCAAATGTGGGTCCCATGAAGACAGAAGCAGGGGAATTTATTATGGGGAACAAAGAAATGGCAGACGAGTTAAACCGTTACTTTGGATCTGTCTTCACTGAGGAAGATACACACAATCTCCCAAATGTTCTAGGGGCCGGAGAACCTAGGGTGATGGAGGAACTGAAGGAAATCCACATTAGGCAGGAAATGGTTTTGGGTAGACTGATGGGACTGAAGGCTGATAAATCCCCAGGGCCTGATGGTCTGCATCCCAGGGTACTTAAGGAGGTGGCTCTAGAAATAGTGGAAGCATTGGAGATCATTTTTCAATGTTCTATAGATTCAGGATCATTTCCTGTGGATTGGAGGATAGCAAATGTTATCCCACTTTTTAAGAAAGGAGGGAGAGAGAAAACGGGTAATTATAGACCAGTTAGTCTGACATCAGTGGTGGGGAAGATGCTGGAGTCAATTATAAAAGACGAAATTGCTGAGCATTTGGATAGCAGTAACAGGATCATTCCGAGTCAGCATGGATTTACGAAGGGGAAATCATGCTTGACAAATCTACTGGAATTTTTTGAGGATGTAACTAGGAAAATTGACAGGGGAGAGTCAGTGGATGTGGTGTACCTCGACTTTCAGAAAGCCTTCGAGCACATGGTATTGGGGGTAGGGTACTGACATGGATAGAAAATTGGTTGACAGACAGAAAGCAAAGAGTGGGGATAAATGGGTCCCTTTCGGAATGGCAGGCAGTGACCAGTGGGGTACCGCAAGGTTCGGTGCTGGGACCCCAGCTATTTACGATATACATTAATGCCTTAGATGAAGGGATTAAAAGTACCATTAGCAAATTTGCAGATGATACTAAGCTGGGGGGTAGTGTGAATTGTGAGGAAGATGCAATAAGGCTGCAGGGTGACTTGGACAGGTTGAGTGAGTGGGCGGATACATGGCAGATGCAGTTTAATGTAGATAAGTGTGAGGTTATTCACTTTGGAAGTAAGAATAGAAAGGCAGATTATTATCTGAATGGTGTCAAGTTAGGAGGAGGGGGAGTTCAACGAGATCTGGGTGTCCTCGTGCATCAGTCAATGAAAGGAAGTATGCAGGTACAGCAGGCAGTGAAGAAAGCCAATGGAATGTTGGCCTTCATAACAAGAGGAGTTGAGTATAGGAGCAAAGAGGTCCTTCTACAGTTGTACCGGGCCCTGGTGAGACCACACCTGGAGTACTGTGTGCAGTTTTGGTCTCCAAATTTGAGGAAGGATATTCTTGCTATTGAGGGCGTGCAGCGTAGGTTCACTAGGTTAATTCCCGGAATGGCGGGACTGTCGTATGTTGAAAGGCTGGAGCAATTAGGCTTGTATACACTGGAATTTAGAAGGATGAGGGGGGATCTTATTGAAACATATAAGATAATTAGGGGATTGGACATATTAGAGGCAGGAAACATGTTCCCAATGTTGGGGGAGTCCAGAACGAGGGGCCACAGTTTAAGAATAAGGGGTAGGCCATTTAGAACGGAGATGAGGAAGAACTTTTTCAGTCAGAGAGTGGTGAAGGTGTGGAATTCTCTACCTCAGAAGGCAGTGGAGGCCAGTTCGTTGGATGCTTTCAAGAGAGAGCTGGATAGAGCTCTTAAGGATAGCGGAGTGAGGGGGTATGGGGAGAAGGCAGGAATGGGGTACTGATTGAGAGTGATCAGCCATGATCGCATTGAATGGCGGTGCTGGCTCGAAGGGCTGAATGGCCTACTCCTGCACCTATTGTCTATTGTCAATCGGCCACTTTAAAAGACTATAGCATAATTATAGCATAATTATAGTGATTATAGCATAATCAAAGAGGGGAATGTAAGGGCTCACATTACGAATGTAGCCATGTGGGTTTTATTGCAGGGGTGTAAAAGGGGTGTGAAAGCTCTAGCTCGATTATGTTGCCAGGACATCCTGTTGTCAGCATGGAAGTGCGGTTTATGGCTAAGTGTATCCTTTGATATGGGCAACTGGCTTTAAGGCTTTGATGGTTAACCATCCTTTGATGGTTAAGGGGAACATTTGGCCATATAGCCTGCTCTTTGGTCCTGGGAATACCGAGGACATGTAGGTCACACAGGACACGGAGGACATGGGGGTCCTAAAGGGCACATAAAGATTTATAGGACATTGTAAAACTTGCCATATAAGGTAGCAACGGAAATGTACTGGCGCATGTATTACGGGTATAAAATGTGTGTAATTGTTAGCATTCGGGGAGAGAGACTACACTGGCTTCCTAAGCGTTTCTAAACGCTTCGGTTTCTAGACTCTCTCCCACCTGGGTGAATAGAATAAAGAGGTTAAACGAATTCGGTTGTCTGCCTGTTTTTTCTAATAGGCCACGGACTACAACAGGAGCAGCTCTGGAGAGAAGGAATGGGTGATGTTTCAGGTCTGGACCCTTCTTCAGTCTGAAGAAGGGTCTCGACCTGAAACGTCACCCATTCCTTCTCGACTGAGATGCTGCCTGTCCCGCTGAGTCACTCCAGCATTTTGTGTCTACTTTTGATTTAAACCTGCAACTGCAGTTCTTTCGTACACATCTTACTTCAAGATGTCAGAAACAAGAACAATGGAAAAGGTATAAGCTTTACCTTGCTTGAAGTCATCAGATGTGTCTTTAAATGTTGTGTTGAATGAAACAGGGCAATGAAACTTTTCAATCGGCAAGGCCTCCTCTACCACCGACAGTGGTTTGGCTTCATCACGAACCCTGCGAATATTTAACAGCTGGTTATCAACTGAGCATTAGAAATGTTATGAACTGTTCCACGAAAACTTACAATGTTTCCGTCAAGAGCATGTCCTACCTTCGCTTGCGACCAGCTTCCCCCTGAAAGAAATAAAACACAAATCTCAATTGACTCATCCCGACAGCGGGAATTTCTCCACATTTCTACAACCCTCTGATAATTCCCATTTCCCAACTCTTATCTCCGCTGCCATGCAGATAGAAAGTGGACATTACCGTCGAGACATAGAACGATGGGAAAAAGCACAAGCAATGTTCATGAGAATGATGCCATGACTGAGAGGATGGAGCTCCATGCAAAGACTGGGCAGGTCGTGGGATTTTATCCGGAAAAAATGTCAGGAATGATGAGATAGGATTTAATTTATCGGTGGATTTAAATGGGTGAGGATGAAATAATATCTCTAATCGATGGGAGAGCAAAAATCAAATCTGAAATGTAACCTGGTCTTCAACAAATACCGAAAGGAATGCAGTCATGAGAACATGGACCTCGCTAGCATTGGAGGGAATGAAGACAACAGCAGAGATACATTTAAGGGCAAGCGGGATAAACACGTGAGCACTCCTGGAATTTGGGGTATTGTTACCGGGTGTGGTGAGTAGATGGGAGGGATGTTGAGTGGAGCAGAAATCCTGACTGGATAGGATGGGCCGAATGGCCTGGTCTATTATGTAGAATGGGATGTAATTCTATGGTGAACAAAGGTGGGTAAAACAGAGCAAATTCCCCCAAGGTGACCGCCCACTGCTGATGGGAACCGGATATAGATGTCCAATCTGCTGTGTGCGCCACATTCTAGATTTCAATGTTAATCCCCACAATGTGGTCATGGCTGATCTAGCCCAGGAACAAACTCCTCCGCCTTGTCCCATTCCCTTTGATTTCAGTTCCCCGAATTTTCGAAAATTTATCTTCCTCTGGTATAAATACGTCTAATAGGTTAAACCTCTCAGAGTCTCTTGGTTGGAGAATCCCAGAGATCTACTGTCCTCTGCTCATTCGTGGCCCTTGGGATCAGATATAGGATCACCCGTCGTAGTTCTCAACTCCACAGAATACAAACACCTCTCTACATTCAGGCCAGGCAGCCCTGAGATCCCATAGATTATGCGGGAGGCCAATTAGTTTGGGAAGAACAGCTGGAACAGATGAAAAAATGCAGCATGTAGTTCTGAAATATCCCCCTCCATTTTGTGACTGCACTTTCACTTCGCCAGACTGTGGTGTAACCCCTCACCTTCAGAAACACCACACTGTCCTTTTGATCCATCTGCTGCTGCAACTTAGAGAGTTCCTCCTGAATAGATTTTAAATTCTCTTTGATCTCTCCAAGATTTTTCTTCATTCTATTCAGAATCCTCTTCTCTTCCTCCCGGATATCTGCCTGTACGCGCTGCTCTTTCTCAGTGAGAATCTGGTGCAGTTCAGCAAACTGGGATGCGATCTTGGACTGAAGGTTGTGTGACTGTTCCTGTCAAATGAAAGGTGAAGATCAATATGTAATGTCACTGATTGTGTTTCCCTCAGAGGTTGACGGTGACATTTGTCCTGTGCATTTTTTTACTTGCTTTGGCAATTCAATAGTTTGTCTAAATGCTTCTGAAATGTTGTGAGGGTAATCTTATAACCTTCAATCCTCTACACCTAATACAATTCCCAGCTGCCTATTCCTTTTCAGGTGTCCGTTAATTCCCATTTATCCGTCCACCACTCCCTAGTGGGGTGCCGCAAGGCTCATTGCTGGGACCGCACTTATTTACAATATATATTAACGATTTAGACGAGGGAATTAAATGTAACATCTCCAAGTTTGCGGATGCCACAAAGCTGGGCGGCAGTGTGAGCTGCGAGGAGGATGCTGTGAGGCTGCAGGGTGAGTTGGACAGGTTGGGTGAGTGGGCGGATACATGGCAGATGCAGTAAAATGTGAATAAATATGACGTTATCCACTTTGGTAGCAAGAACAAGAAGGCAGATTATTATCTGAATGGTGTCAGATTAGGAAAAGTGGAGGTGCAATGAGACATGGGTGTCCTTGTACACCAGTCAATGAAAGTAAGCATGCACGTACAGCAGGCAGTGAAGAAAACTAATGGCATCTTGGCCTTCATTGTGAGAGGATTGGAGTTTAGGAGCAAGGAGGTCCGACTGCAGTTGTGCAGGGTCCTGTTGAGACCACACCTGGAAAATTGTGTGCTGTTTTGATCTCCTAATTTAAGGAAAGACATTCTTGCTATTGTGGGAGTGCAGTGTAGGTTCATCAGGTTAATTACCGGGATGGCGGGACTGACATATGATGAAAGAATGTATCACAACTGCTGGAGTAACTCAGCAGATCAGGCAGCATCTAGGAGAGAGGGAATGGGTGACGTTTTTGGTCGAGACCCTGTTCAGACTGATTCTGAAAGGGTCACTGGAATTTAGAAAGATGAGATAGGATCTTATGGAAACATGTAAAATTCTTTAGGGATTGGAGAGGCTACATGCAGGAAAAATGTTCCCGATGTTGTGGGAGTCCAGAACCAGGGGTTATAGTTTAAGAATAAAGGGTAGGCCATTATCATATTGAATGACGGTGCAGGCTCGAAGGGCCGAACGGCCTACTCCTGCACCTATTTTCTATGCAGCACCCGAGGTCAGGATCGAACCCGCTCACCAGAGCTAGGAGACAGCAGCACTACTTGGTTCACTGCGCTGCGCTGTTATTACACGCGTCACAGGGATCAAACCTGCACAAGATCAGGAAATCGAAACTTAAAAGCCTCACCAGAACTCCAGAAATCTTCTCTTTCTGTTGCTGCTCCATTTGCTGCATCTCTGATTTATCTTTTGTGAAAGACTGGATGGAAGCTTTAACCTGACCCTGCGATTTTGTTTGAAAATCGGAAAATAAAAGCGTTAGACAATAAAAACGGAATTAAACAATGATGCGATCAAAATCGGTTTGCTTTTACCTTGTAGTTTTCAACAGCTTCTTTAACCGGCATGAAGCGGTGATCTCTGTGTTCCCGCCCACCTGCACAAACCACACAGATCAGCTTCTTGTCAGTTTCACAAAACAGCTTCAGTTCTTCCTGATGTTCCTCGCAGTGAAGTTTACTTTCCTTCTCCGTCCGATTCAGGCTCAGTGTTCGAGCTTTCTCAGCCAGTCTCGCCAAGGCCCGATTCACCCTGAGGGTGCGGTCTGTAAACACCTCTCTACATTCCGGGCAGGAGTTTCTCCCCTCCCTGTCCCAACTCTGTGTGATACAGGAAGTGCAGAAGTTGTGCCCACAGTCCAATATTACCGGATCGGTGAAGAAATCCAGACAGATGGGACAAACTGCCTCCTCGGTTAAACTCTCGAACCTGTCTTTCGAAGCCATTTTTTTACTCTGCCACTTCCTGGTTCAAAACGCATGTCCACTGCGCACGCTGCCGTCTAGAGGAATTAATGTAGTTCCGCTGCAAGTGTTCAACGTGAAGATGCAGAAACAAGGAACTGCAGATGCAGGGTTACAAATAAAGGTACAAAGTGCTGGAGTAAGTCAGTGAGTCAAGCAGCACATCTGGAGAACATGGACAGCAGATGTTTCGGGTCGGGTCCCTTCTTCAGACTGATTGTAGGGGGTGGAAGATGGAATAATGATGGGAGGAAGGGGGCAGGACAAAGCCTGGCTGGCAATAGGTTGACACAGTTGAGGGGGGTGAGGTAGTTGATAGTCAGACGGTTGGACAAAGGCCAGAGATGAAAAGACAGAAGGTGTGTGACAAAATGATTGAGGACTTGCGAATTGTGTACTGATCTTCAAACAGTCTTCTCCTCAGACGGCCAAAGGTTGTGCAGGTGCACTGAAGACGCTGGTGAGTTTCACCATCAATGTCTGCCTTCCTCTGGGAAGAGGAGCGCCGGCCAGAGCACTCGAGGGTCACCACCGTTACGACCATTTTAAAGGAAGGAGACAAATCCACCCGCAGAAACTATGGAGGGTTCCCCCGCTCTCTACCACAGGGAGGGGTCAGTTACACATTAAACTGTCCTGAATATAGATGGAAGCGGAGAGTAGCGCTTGGGACAGTATAAGGCAGGATAAAATGCTGGAAACAACTGCAGAGTGGATTCACGAAGATGGTGCCAGGATTTGAGGGTCAGAGCGAAAGGGAGAGGTTGGGCAGGGAAGGATTTATTAATTGGAGCGCAGGAGGTTGAAGTGCATAAGATCAAGTGGTGAATAGACAGGGTGAATGCACAGTCTGTTACCCGGAGCAGTGGAATCGAGAACTAGAGGACACAGGTTTGTGGGAGAGGTGCAAGATTCAATCAGAAACTGAAGAACAACATTTTCACACAGAAGGTCGTGGGTGTCTGGAACAAGCTGCCAGAGGGGGTAAGTGAGGCTGGACAACAACGTGGAGTGGAGTTGAAGCCCCGTTTCCTGAACAAAGAGGATTCCTCCGAATCACCCCTCCTCCTCTTGCTCCACCTCCCCCTCACTCCTCCTCTCCCTCTCATCCTCTCCCTGCACCTCCTCCTCCCCCTCTTCCTCTCCACCTCTCCCTCATCCCTCTCCTTCACCTCACCCCTCCTCTCCCTCGCCTCCTCCTCTTCCTCTCCGCCTCACCCCTCCATTTCCCTTTCCTCCTCTCCCTCACCCCTCCATTTTTCTCTCCTCCCTCACCCCTCCATTTCTCTCTCCTCCTCCACTGCGGGCCTCCAAGGCCGCCTCTCTCCGCAGCCGCTCCTTGTGGAGCCGCTGCCGGTCGGGGTCGGGGTCGGGTACGCCGCTGCAGGCCCGGCGGAGAGGGAGGGGGATGAGAGGGAGAGGGTGGAGGAGGGGGATGAGGAGCCGCGGCAACAGCGGGTCTCGGGTTGCCGCCGCCATCAGCGCCATGGGGTCTTGCTTCCATGATACCGGTTGCCATAAAGCTGAAGTGAACAGTAATCAGTCGGTATGTGTAGGAAGGAACTGCAGATGCTGGTTTAAACCGAAGACAGACACAAAATGCTGGAGTAACTCAGCAGGACAAACAGTATCTCTGGAGAGAAGGAATGGGTGACGTTTCGTGTCAAGACCCATCTTCAAACGGTCAGAATCGACCCGTGCGTTGGAAGGAACTGCAGATGCTGGTTTAAACCGAAGATTGAGTCTGAAGAAGGGTCTCGACTCGAAACGTCACCCATTCCTTCTCTCCAGAGATGCTGCCTGTCCCGCTGAGTTACTCCAGCTTTTGTGTCTATCTTCAGCAATCAGTCGGTGACAAGCTTTGAGTTTAAAGTCTGAAGATGTTAGATGGGATGATTGAGGTGTAAGTGAGGAGAGAATCAGGCTGGCAGATGGCATCACAGATCCTGATTACACAATAATCAGAAAAAAAGATAAGGTGTGAACAAGAGCTAGTTTAAAAGCATTAAATTCTCCAAGTAAGCTTCAGTAAGTTTTAGAGATTATAGGTTTCAAATGTATTTTTTTGTCACGTGTACCAATTAAGGTACAGTGATATGCGAATTACCATAAAGCCATACAAAAATAAAAGCAACAAGACACAGAATTACAAAAAAAGTATTTCTGTTCCGTTAACGGACGCAGTTAACGCGTTGAAATGAACAAATCGACAGCTCTGATTCCACTTGCTGTTTATTTCTCTCTTCCCACATTTACATTCCCCCGGTTTTATTTCCGCGCTCACTGTGGTTTTACAACGAGGAATTTGGGGATTAAATGGGAGCCGTTCAGCGCCGACCTGTTGTCCACCGGGTTTCTGCCCCACAGCCCCGCTCCTGACGCCGGTCCCGGGACCCGACACTTTTACACACCCGGAGCTGAATCGGAGCAGATTCTCAGCCAGGTGTTTTCATCCCAATAAGTCTCGAAGAAAGGATAAAGTTTCTCCGTGAATTTATTCCCAGTGAAGGTGTGGAGATGGGACTTGGTGTCCGCGTCGTAAAATGAAACTGTCCCGGACTCGTAACTGAGATAAACTCCCACCCTCCCGGGGATGGGACGGGCGGGGAGACGGGATGGAGGGGAGGTGAGTGCATCAAACTCGTCACCCCACCCCCGCCTGATGCTCCAGACTCCAGTCTCCGGGGTCAGTGTGACCGGTCTCTTCCTCTCCACAGACTCTACGGCCACTCCCAGACTCCAGCCCCGACTCCCCGCCACCTCCACCTCCCAGTAATGTCTCCCCGATGTGAATCCCTCCGATCCCAGCACACACGCACTGACTGTAAACCTCTTCCCGGTGTCAGGGAGACTCCTCTGGGTGCTGGTCCATCTCACCCTCTTCCGATCCTGAAATACCTCGAGCCGCTGACCCACTGTTTCCATATCCAGGGTGACGGAGACTGGGGGGAGAAGCAGAGAATCGGAGAGTCCCCGGGGGTCAGGGGGAGACTTGGGCAGCGCGGCCCCGGGACCAGGGGAGAACATGTCTCCCGGAGTTTTTATCCGGGATCGAGAGGGAATTTTGTGAGGTTTCGGGAGGGGGAGGGGGAGGGAGAGGGCGGGCAGGACTCGAGGGAAAAAGCAAAATAGGCGGTTATGCCGATAGTTTTAAACTGAGGAGGAAGCCTGCCTGGAGCATGAAGACCAGAAATGCTTGATTGGGTCAAATGGACTGTTTGTGTGTAGGAAGGAACTGACAATGCTGCTTTAAACCAAACAAAGACACAAATTGCTGGAGTAACTCAGCGGGACAGGCGGCATCTCCGGATGGAAGGAATGGGTGATGTTTTGGGTCGATACCCCTCTTTAGATGTCTGTTTTGTGTCATTTGCATCCAATGAATAATTCAAACAAAACCCACAAAAATATTTCAAAGAACATTAAAATTGTCATTGAAATGGCTGCAATATTGGAAACAGAATCTGCAGTTTATATTAATAAACTAAATTAAAATATACATTCCTGCTGTAATGTAATAGTTGCATTCCAAGCAAACTTGTGTTAATAGAAAAATCACACGATTAAAAACTGGAAGGGGCGATTTGGGACCACAGTTTGGGGCTGGCACGAACAGTTACAATGCCCCTGCAGAATTTGCAGAATAAAAGTCTCGCTTTTTAGCAGTCCTTCTTGTAGAATGTTGTGTGTCATTCATGTATACATGTCGTTAAACCGGAAAGATTGCAGATAAGTTTCACAAAGATGTTGCCAGGACTTGAGGGCCTGAGCAATAGGTTGAGGTTGAACAGGCTCGGACTTTATTCCTTGGAGCGCAGGAGGTTGAGGGGTGACCTTATGATGATGTATACGATCATGAGGGGAATAGCTAGGGTAGAGGCACAGAGTCTTTTACTCAGAGTCGAGGAATCAAGAACCAGAGGACATAGGTTTAAGGTGAGACGGGGGAAAGATTTCACAGGAACTTGAGGGGTCACTTTTTTAATACAAAGGGTGGTAGGTACGTTGAACGAGCTGTCTTCCTATTGAGGGAGTGCAGCGCAGGTTCACAAGGTTAATTCCCGGGATGGCGGGACTGTCATATGATGAAAGAATGGAGCTGCAGGGCTTGTATTCACTGGGATTTAGAAGGATGAGCGGGGATCTTATAGAAACACATAAAATGATGAAGGGATTGGACACGCTAGATGCAGGAAACATGTTCCCGGTGTTGGGGGAGTCCAGAACCAGGGGTCACACACAGTTTAAGAATAAGGGGTCGGCCATTTAGAACTGAGATGAGGAAAAACGTTTCACCCAGAGAGTTGTGAATCTGTAGATTCACCGGATATATCCAAGAGAGAGTTAGATAGAGCTCTAGGGGCTCGTGGAACCAAGGGATATGGGGAGAAGGCAGGAACAGGGCACTGATTGTGGATGATCAGCCATGACCACATTGAATGGCGGTCCTGGCTCGAAGGGCCGAATGGCCTCCTCCTGCACCTATTGTCTATTTATCAATGTATCCCACCTTGTCCCCCTCCCCTCAACCTCTCCTCTTCTGCCTGCCATCCTTTCCCACCCCTCCTCCCTCCTCCCTTCCCGCCCCTCACCCCCCATCCTCATTTTCCCCGTCACTTCTCCTCCCCAAACACCCCCTCCCCCATAACCCGCCCTTCCCCTTTTTCCTCCCTCTTCCCTGTCCAGGTTGGGACCAGGCCGCGTCTCCATGGAGACGGGCCCCGCCGTTGCCCCCCTCTCCCCCATCTCCGGTCGTCATTGTTACTCACCCCCTCTGCTCCGGCGCCCGCCCGGTTTCGCGCCCAACCACACGTCACCAGCCGGCGCCGCTATTCCGCCCCCGAGACGTGACACAAGGCCGCCATTCACCCGCCCCGGACACGTGACACCAGACCTCATTCAACCGCCCCCGGCACGTGACACCAGATCTTCATTCTCCCGCCCCGATACGTGACACCAGACCCCCATTCCCCGCCCCGATAAGTGACACCAAACCCCCATTCACCCGTCCCCGACACGAGACACCAGACCCCTTTCCCCCGACACGTGACAGCAGACCCCATTCAACCCGCCCCGACACGTGACAGCAGATCTCCATTCAACCCGCCCCCGACACGTCACACCAAATCTCCATTCAACCCGCCCCCGACAGTTGTCTCCGTCCACACCCCTTTCCCCCCCCGGCACGTGACAACAGGCTCATCCGACCACCCACCCACGGCACGTGACAGCAGTGACGTTTCTCAGGGCGCTCCCATTGTCCTGCCCTCCGCACGTGACAAGGGCCCCCGTTCCCCCAGTCTCATCCCGGCTTTAAAGATTGGCAACTCTTTGAAGCTTTGGTCATGGGGATGAACATAAGTTGCAGAAGTGAAGTTCCAGGAAGTTATCCACAGTGCCATTCAACAAAACAGTTGTGTTTATTTCTAAATCATTCTGTTCAGTGAAAAGGGATAGACAAACAGCCGTGTTTAAACGTGTTCATTCATTAAAAATTCTCCTGGGAGCCCTTGACTTGGTCACCCAACCTACGCCTGGACTGACAGTGGGAGCTTCACATGTTTCAGTGTCCCATCTGCAAAGACCACAGCACTCACTTTGTCCAACTCATTGGTGAGGCTGCACTGGAGAATATTATGTTCAAAAGGACACAAAGTGCTGGAGTAACTCAGCGGGTCACAAGTGATAGGAGCAGAATTGGGACATTTAGATTTAGAGATACAGCGCAGAAACAGGCCCTTCGGCCCACCGGCTCCGCGCCGCCCAGTGATCCCCGCAAATTAACACTATTCTTACACCCACTAGGGACAACTTTTACATTTCCCCAGCCAATTAACCTACAAACCCGTACGTCTTTGGAGTGTGGGAGGAAACCGAAGATCTCGGAGAAACCCCACGCAGGGCACTGGGAGAACGTACAAACTCCGTACAGATAGATTAGGCGAGTGGGCAAATGCATGGCAGATGCAATATAATGTGGATAAATGTGAGGTTATCCACTTTGGCGGCAAGAACAGGAAAGCAGAGTATTACCTGAATGGTGACCGATTGGGAGAAGGGGAGATGCAACGTGACCTGGGTGTCATGGTGCACCAGTCATTGAAAGCAAGCATGCAGTTGCAGCAGGCAGTGAAGAAAGCGAATGGTATGTTGGCATTCATAGCAAGAGGATTTGAGTTTAGGAGCAGGGAGGTTCTGCTGCAGTTGTACAGGGCATTGGTGAGACCACACCTGGAGTATTGTGTGCAGTTTTGGTCTCCTAACCTGAGGAAAGACGTTCTTGCCTTAGAGGGAGTACAGAGAAGGTTCACCAGATTAATCCCTGGGATGGCGGGACTTGCATATGAGGAAAGACTGGATAGATTGGGCTTGTACTCGCTGGAATTTAGAAGACTGAGGGGGGATCTTATAGAAACATATAAAATTCTTAAGGGGTTCGAGAGGCTAGATGCGGGAAGATTGTTCCCGATGTTGGGGGAGTCCAGAACCAGGGGTCACAGCTTAAGGATAAGGGGGAAGTCTTTTAGGACCGAGATGAGAAAACATTTCTTCACACAGAGAGTGGTAAGTCTGTGGAATTCTCTGCCACAGAAGGTAGTTGAGGCCAGTTCATTGGCTATATTTAAGAGGGAGTTAGATGTAGCCCTTTTTGCTGGATGATCAGCCATGATCATATTGAATCGCGGTGCAGGCTCGAAGGGCCGAATGACCTACTCCTGCACCTATTTTCTATGTTTCTATGTTTCTAGTACAGCACCCGTAGTCAGGATCAAACCTGAGTCTCCGGCGCTGCATTCGCTGTAAGGCAGCAACTCTACCACTGCACCACCATTCGGCCCATTGTCTACTCCGCCATTGAATCATGGCTGATCTCTCTCTCCCTCCTAACCCCGTTCTCCTGCCTTCTCCCCATACCCTCTGATATCCAAAATAATCAAGTATCTATCTATTTCTGCCGTAAAAACATCCACTGATGGCCTCCACAGCCATGTGTGGCAAAGAATTCCACAGACTCACTACCCTCTGGCAAAATGGAAATCCTCCTCATCTCCTTCCCAGAAGAAAATTCTTTAATTCTGAGGCTATGACAATAGACAATAGGTGCAGGAGTAGGTCATTCAGCCCTTCGAGCCAGCACCTCAATTCAATGCGATCATGGCTGAACACTCTCAATCAGTACCCCGTTCCTGCCTTCTCCCCATACCCCCTCACCGCTATCCTTAAGAGCTCTATCCAGCTCTCTCTTGAAAGCATCCAACGAACTGGCCTCCACAGCCTTCTGAGGCAGAGAATTCCACACCTTCACCACTCTCTGACTGAAAAAGTTCTTCCTCATCTCCGTTCTAAATGGCCTACCCCTTATTCTTAAACTGTGGCCCCTTGTTCTGGACTCCCCCAACATTGGGAACATGTTTCCTGCCTCTAATGTGTCCAATACCCTACCCCCAATACCATGTGCTCTAATTTTGCCCACTAATCTCCTATGTGGGACCTTGTCGAAGGCTTTCTGAAAGTCGAGGTACACCACATCCACTGACTCTCCCCTGTCAATTTTCCTAGTTACATCCTCAAAAAATTCCAGTAGATTTGTCAAGCATGATTTCCCCTTCGTAAATCCATGCTGACTCGGAATGATCCTGTTACTGCTATCCAAATGCTCAGCAATTTCGTCTTTTATAATTGACTCCAGCATCTTCCCCACCACTGATGTCAGACTAACTGGTCTATAATTACCCGTTTTCTCTCTCCCTCCTTTCTTAAAAAGTGGGATAACATTTGCTATCCTCCAATCCACAGGAACTGATCCTGAATCTATAGAACATTGAAAAATGATCTCCAATGCTTCCACTATTTCTAGAGCCACCTCCTTAAGTACCCTGGGATGCAGACCATCAGGCCCTGGGGATTTATCAGCCTTCAGTCCCATCAGCCTACCCAAAACCATTTCCTGCCTAATGTGGATTTCCTTCAGTTCCTCCATCACCCTAGAACATTTGGGAGATTGTGTGTATCTTCCTCAGTGAAGACAGATCGAAAGTAACGGTTTAACTCGTCTGCCATTTCTTTGTTCCCCATAATAAATTCCCCTGCTTCTGTCTTCAAGGGACCCACATTTGCCTTGACTATTTTTTTCCTCTTCACGTACCTAAAAAAACTTTTGCTATCTGGATTTACGAAGGGGAAATCATGCTTGACAAATCTACTGGAATTTTTTGAGGATGTAACTAGGAAAATTACAGTCAGTGGATGTGGTGTACCTCGACTTTCAGAAAGCCTTCGACAAGGTCCCACATAGGAGATTAGTGGGCAAAATTAGAGCACATGGTATTGGGGGTAGGGTACTGACATGGATAGAAAATTGGTTGACAGACAGAAAGCAAAGAGTGGGGATAAATGGGTCCCTTTCGGAATGGCAGGCAGTGACCAGTGGAGTACCGCAAGGTTCGGTGCTGGGACCCCAGCTATTTACAATATACATTAATGACTTAGATGAAGGGATTAAAAGTACCATTAGCAAATTTGCAGATGATACTAAGCTGGGGGGTAGTGTGAATTGTGAGGAAGATGCAATAAGGCTGCAGGGTACTTGGACAGGTTGTGTGAGTGGGCGGATACATGGCAGATGCAGTTTAATGTAGATAAGTATGAGGTTATTCACTTTGGAAGTAAGAATAGAAAGGCAGATTATTATCTGAATGGTGTCAAGTTAGGAAGAGGGGATGTTCAACGAGATCTGGGTGTCCTAGTGCATCAGTCACTGAAAGGAAGCATGCAGGTACAGCAGGCAGTGAAGAAAGCCAATGGAATGTTGGCCTTCGTAACAAGAGGAGTTGAGTATAGGAGCAAAGAGGTCCTTCTACAGTTGTACCGGGCCCTGGTGAGACCGCACCTGGAGTACTGTGTGCAGTTTTGGTCTCCAAATTTGAGGAAGGATATTGTTGCCATTGAGGCTGTGCAGCGTAGGTTCACTAGGTTGATTCCCGGAATGGCGGGACAGTCGTATGTTGAAAGGCTGGAGCAATTAGGCTTGTATACACTGGAATTTAGAAGGATGAGGGGGGATCTTATTGAAACATATAAGATAATTAGGGGATTGGACACATTAGAGGCAGGAAACATGTTCCCAATGTTGGGGGAGTCCAGAACAAGGGCCCACCGTTTAAGAATAAGGGGTAGGCCATTTAGAACGGAGATGAGGAAGAACTTTTTCAGTCAGAGAGTGGTGAATGTGTGTAATTCTCTGCCTCAGAAGGCAGTGGAGGCCAGTTCGTTGGATGCTTTCAAGAGAGAGCTGGATAGAGCTCTTAAGGATAGTGGAGTGAGGGGGTATGGGGAGAAGGCAGGAACGGGGTACTGATTGAGAGTGATCAGCCATGATCGCATTGAATGGCAGTGCTGGCTCGAAGGGCTGAATGGCCTATTCCTGCACCTATTGTCTATTGTCTATTGACCTCTAGACCTAGACTCTCCCACTGGTGGAAACATCATCTCCACTCTATCCAAGCCTTTCATTATTTAGTATGTTTTGGTGAGGTCCCCCCGCATTCTTCTAAACTCCAGCGAGCACAGGCCCAGTACAGTCAAACGCTCATCAGGCAGCATCTCTGGAGAACACGGATAGGCGATGTTTCAGACTCAATCTGAAATATCACCTATTGAGGTTCTCCAGTGATGCTGCCTATTCAATTATTCAAATATTCCTTACACCAAGTCAAGCCTGATGCACCAATTAAGTCATACAGTGTGGAAACGGGCCCAACAGCCCAACTTGCCCATCTCAACCAACATGCCCCGTCTATACTAGTCCTACCCGCCCCACATTTGGCCCACGACCCTCTAAACCTTTCCTATCCATGTTCCTGTCCAAGTATCTTTTAAATTTCAGATATACAGCATCAGGGTTCAATCCTGACTACGGGTGCTGTCTGCACAGTTTGTACATTCTCCGTGTGACCACATGGGTTTCCTCCAGGTGATCTGGTATCCATCCACATTTCAAAAACGTGCAGATTGGTAGGTTAATTGGTTCCGTTACGAATTCTAAAATGTCCCCTGAGTGTGTATGATAGTGTTGATGGTAATGGTCATAGTGTTGATGGTTTGCCACGGACTAGGTGGGCTGAAGGGCCTGTTTCCGAGCTGCACCTCTGAAATGAACTAAACTATACGAAACTAAGTTCATCCAATGGTGCGGATGTCACTGGAGTTTAACAATTCATCTGAACGTCAGCATCTAATTCCCCCAGCACCCCACAGGGATGGTCACCCTTGCTAAACGTGAATTTTCGTGAACAGTCTGTGACCCATAGCGCTGTGGCCATTGTGCTATATTTAAACTCCACAGCGCTGTGCCCATAGTATACTGCCCAACCTGCTGAATGCCGACAATGTTTTCAGTTTTTTGTTGGCAGTTTATGCTCAGTCACACATTCCAATCACCCAATCAACTGGATAAAGTTAAAAAAAACACAGATCCTGAAAATCCAAATGGAAACACCATTCGTCGTCGGTATTAGACCTGAAATATAAAGTCTGTTTCACCTTGCCTGACCTGCTGAGTATTTGGGGCAATTTCTGCTTTCATTCCCCATTTTAAGCCATGCATGTGGTTTGAGCCGCAGGTGTGGTAACAGGTGACAGAAGTCACTTATTAAATCGGATTCCCGCTGTTTCTGCAATTGTCAAAGTTAATTCTCAAAGTTACAGCTGGTCTGTGGTCGCACCGCGTGGCGTTGCTGCCATCTAGTGGCGGGACCAAGAAGTGACGCAGTTAACGCGTTGAAATGAACGGATCGACAGCTCTGATTCCACTTGCTGTTTATTTCTCTCTTCCCACATTTACATTCCCCCTGGTTTTATTTCCGCGCTCACTGGGGTTTTTACGGCCCGGAATTTGGGGATTAAATGGGAGCCGTTCAGCGCCGACCTGTTGTCCACCGGGTTTCTGCCCCACAGCCCCTGAGCCCCGCTCCTGACGCCGGTCCCGGGACCCGACCCTTTTACACACCCGGAGCGGAACCGGAGCAGATTATTAGCCAGCGGTCTTTACGCCAATAAGGCCCGAAGAAAGGATAAAGTTCCTCCGTGAATTTATTCCCACCGAAGGTGTGGAGATGGGACTTGGTGTCCGCGTCGTAAAATGAAACTGTCCCGGACTCGTAACTGAGATAAACTCCCACCCTCCCGGGGATGGGACGGGCGGGGAGACGGGATGGAGGGGAGGTGAGTGCATCAAACTGGTCATAACTCGAACAAATGCTCCAGACTCCAGTCTCCGGGGTCAGTGTGACCGGTCTCTTTCTCTCCACAGACTCTGCGGCGACTCCCAGACTCCAGCCCCGACTCCCCGCCACCTCCACCTCCCAGTAATGTCTCCCCGATGTGAATCCCTCCGATCCCAGCACACACACACTGCCTGTAAACCTCTTCCCGGTGTCAGGGAGACTCCTCCAGGTCCAGGTCCATCTCACCCTCTTCCGATCCTCAGACACCTCGAGCACCGGACCCGCTGTTTCCACATCCAGGGTGACGGAGACTGGGGGGAGAAGCAGAGAATCAGAGAGTCCCCGGGGGTCGGGGGGAGACTCGGGCAGCGCGGCCCCGGGACCGGGGGAGAGGCCGCTCGGCCTCAGGCACAGGTGGGCGGACAACTGAACCCTGCCCGGGGTTTCACCCACAACCACATCGGGTGGGCAACAGACATCTCCCCCGGAGTTTTTAACCGAACTGGAGAGGGGAAATCCCGTGGGTTACCGGGAAAACGGACCGGGGAAACGAATGCGCAATGTGAGGATGAACGAGAGATTGCGGGTGGGGATGGAGAAATACGGAGGGTAGTCAAATATCTTACCGGTAGATTCCGAGGGAGAGGCAGATTGGAATTGAGGAGACTGGTATGAGGGGTAATTGGAGATGGTTAAAGAGGAGATAGATATGTGGGGTGGAGTTGCCGTGATCACACTGAACGGGAGTGGACTGGACGGATGAGGCAATCTGCTACTGGTTACTTGCTTTATTTATTGGAGGGTGGATTTGATGCGTCAGTGCAACCAAGCACACTCTGATCTCGTTGTGAACCAATATATGAACTTCACTGAGGGACTTGACAATGTTCCACATGTAAGGCTGGTCCAGAAAGGGAAGGCAGGTGGGATCCAAGATGAGTTGGTAAAATGGACCCATAATTGGCTTGGTGGTTGGAGGTGGAAGGTAGCGGTAGAAGGATGATTTTTCTGCCTGGAGGTCTGTGACTGGTGGTGTGTATTATGGGAGATCATACGATATTATTTTATACATTAGACATTGTTACGATATTATTTTATACATTAGACATTGTTGTTTAAGGTTTGTAACTACTTAGGCATTAGGCGCCTCTCTGTAACTAATTAAGGCGCTCTAGACATTCCTTACCCTTGACACTTGTCTGTAACTGCTCAGGCGGATAATTAATGGTGGAGCGATGAGGAGAAACATATGAGTTGGAATGATGGATGAACCAAAATAGAAGATAAGTGTGGCAGAATGTGAAGAGATACAGACATTCCTCAATGAGTGGGGTGATTACTTGGAAGTTTAATGGTGGCAGGGTGAAAGGTGACATGTGAATAAATACAGACATTCATCAATGAGTGAGGTTTAATGGTGGCAGGGTAGACAGGGTGACTGCAAAGAGATGAATGACTGTAAAAAGGAGTATGTGCGAGATAAGGTAAAGAAGATAAGGCTGGAAAAATCCTATAAAAATAGGCTGCCCGGTGTACTAAGTGGGCAGTCAAATGGTTGACATCCTGATTGTTCCAGCCGTTGTTTGCAAATAAAGGCTTATAACTTCTTGAAGAATTCTCCGTGTCATCTGCTTCATTTTTGAACACCGGTAACCACGACGGTATCACAGATCGATGCTGCAACCTTTGCTGTTTATTTTATATTTTCGTGGCTTGCATGTGAATGTAGGAGGTGTGTATAGTACGTTTGTGGAGAATGGGAAATGTTATGGGTTGCGAGGAAGTCTGTCAAAATTTGCAACAAGATCTCGGCTGGATCATCGAAACATTATTTTCATGCGGGGATATCAATTCTGGAGAATGCAGTTTTCTTCACACAAAGAGTTCAGAAGAGGTATCAGTTTTACCTCGCTTGATGATATCAGATGTTTCTCTCAATGCCATGTTGTAGAAAAAGGTGCGATCAAACGTTTCAATCATCAATGCTTCATCTGCCACCAACATTGGTTTAGCTTCATCACTAAACCTGCAAATATTTAACAGCTGGTTATAAACTGAGCATTTGAGCTGTTCTTTGAAAACATACATTGTTTCTGTCAAAAGCATGTCCTACCTCGTCTTGCGACCAGCTACCTCCTGAAATAAACAAAACACAAATGTTAATAGACTGAGATGGATCGTCATGATCCCGACAGCGGGTATTTCGCCAAATTGCTAGGAAAAAACCCACTGATAATTCCTATTTCCCAACTCTTTGCCCCTGCCACACAGACAGGAAGTGGATATTATGGTAAAGACATCGAACATGGGGCAAAGCATGAGGAGTGTCGATGAAAATGGGCACGATCATGCAACTTACGAGTAAGACCGAGCAGGTCATGGGATTTTACCTGGAGAAGATGTCAGAGAAAATGGGATGAAATATTTTAGGATCAGCGTCGGATTTAAATGGGTGGGGGATGGAAATATTATCACTACTTGTGGGGGGAATAAAAATCAAAGCTGAAATTTAAGATGACGTTTTAACAAATTCCATTAGAAATGCAGCAAAGAGAACGTGGAACTCACCGGTCGGCCTGAAGACAATATTGCAGATAAATTTAAGTTGAAGTGGGATGAATACATGAGGATTCCTGGAATTTGGGGCAATGTTGGCGGAAGTGGTGAGTAGTTGGAACAGACGGAACATTGACCCAGTTCTGAATTACTGGTAAATGCGGCATTTATTTCAGAAATGTAACCCACTATTTTGTGACTGTGCACTTTCACCGCCAAACTGTAGTGTAACCCCCTCACCTTCAGAAATATCACGTCGTCCTTGTGATCTATCTGTTCCTGTAGCTTTGAGAGTTCCTCCTGAATGGACTTTAAATTCTCTTGAATCTCTTGAAGATTTTTCTCCATTGTTTTTACAAGCTTCTTCTCTTCCTCCCGGATCTCTCCCAGTAAGCGCTGCTCTTTCTCAGTGAGAATCTGGTGCAGTTCAGCAAACTGGGATGTGATCTGTGACTGAAGGTTGTGTGACTCTTTCTGTCAGATGAAAGATGAGAATCAATATATTGTGTTACTCTGCTGTGTTTCCACATGGCATGGCAGGTGACATTTGGCTAGTCAATGTCAAGTCCTGCAGTGCAGAAATAGGCTCTTCGGCCCTAACATGTCCATGCTGGGCTCTGTAGGTATCTACACTAACTCCATTTACTTCTATTTAATCCGTAGCTTTCATTTCCCTAATGTACGGCAATTCAAGAGCTCGTCTTGATAATTCTGAAATATTTTGTGAAAGTAATGTGCAAGCACATCATTCCCATTTTCCCAGTACAATTCCCTGCAACCTGTTCCATTCCGTGTGTCCATTAACCCTCACTGGACAGAACCAGGTCACCAGAACTGGCAGACAGCAGCACCTCTTGGAATGACAGACTTCACAGAGTCATACAGCAAGGGGTGTTAGATACCGACCAAGACGCCCCATCTGCGCTATTTCCTACAGTCCGCATTTGGCCCAGATAGTTCTAAAATAGTTCTCCTAAGAATTTGTTCAAAGACTTTTTAACTGTAGTCAGTAGAGCGCCAAGAGGACGCGAGTTGTCAGTCAGAAAAGGTAGGGTGCAGGGCAAGGACGACCGTTGGCTGAGAGCAAAGTAAGTGGTAATTGCAGTGTGAAAAGACAGTTTAAAAAGAGCGCCAAGAGGACGCGAGTAGTCAGTCAGAAAAGCGCATAAGAAAAAATAAAGTGGATGAGCTTGAGGCTCAGTTGGACATTGGCAAGTATGATGTTGTGGGAATCACTGAGACATGGCTACAAGAGAAACAGCGCTGGGAACTGAATATTCAGGGGTACACAACATATAGAAAAGACAGACAGGTGGGAAGAGGGGGTGGGGTCGCTCTGTTGGTGAGGAATGATATTCACTCCCTTGTAAGGGGTGACATAGAATCAGGAGATGTATAATCAGTATGGATAGAAATGAGGAATTGCAAGGGTAAAAAGACCCTAATGGGAGTCATCTACAGGCCCCCAAACAGTAGCCTCGACATAGGGTGCAAGTTGAATAAGGAGCTAAAATTGGCATGTCGTAAATGTAATGCTCCGGTGGTTATGGGAGATTTCAATATGCGGTAGACTGGGAAAATCAGGTTGGTAATGGACCCCAGGAAAGAGAGTTTGTGGAGTGCCTCCGAGATGGATTCTTAGAACAACTTATACTGGAGCCTACCAGGGAGAAGGCAATTCTGGATGTAGTGATGTGTAATGAACCTGATCTGATAAGGGGATTCGAGTTAAAAGAGCCATTAGGAGGCAGTGACCACAATATGATGTTTTACTCTACAAATTGAGAGGGAGAAGGGAAAAACGGAAGTGTCAGTATTACAGTATAACAATGGGGATTACAGAGCCATGAGGCAGGATCTGGCCAAAATTGACTGGAAGGAGGCCCTAGCAGGGAAGACGGTGGAGCAGCAATGGCAAGTATTCCTGGCAATAATGCAGATGTTGCAGGATCAATTTATCCCAAAGAGGACGAAAGATTCTAAACGGGAGTAAAAGGCATCTGTGGTTGACAAGGGAAGTCAAGGAGAGCATAAAAATAAAAGAGAAGTATAACATAGTAAAGAAGAGTGGGAAGCCAGAGGATTGGTACTCTTTTAAAGAGCAACAGAAGATAACTAAAAAGGCAATAAGGGGAGAAAAGATGAGGTACGAGGGTAAACTAGCCAATAATAAAAAAGGAGGATAGTAAAAGCTTTTTTAGGTATGTGAAGAGGAAAAAAAATAGCCAACGCAAATGTGGGTTCCTTGAAGACAGAAGCAGGGGAATTTATTGTGGGGAACAAGGAAATGGCAGACGAGTTGAACCGGTACATTGGATCTGTCTTCACTAAGGAGGATACAAACAATCTCCCAGATGTTCTAGTGGCCAGAGATTCTAGGGTGACGGAGGAACTGGAGGAAATCCACATTAGGCAGGAAAAAGATTTGGGTAGACTAATGAGACTGAAGGCTGATAAATCCCCAGGGCCTGATGGTCTGCATCCCAGGGTACTTAAGGAGGTGGCTCTAGATATTGTGGATGCATTCGTGATCATTTTCCAATGTTCTATAGATTCAGGGTCAGTTCCTGTGGATTGGAGGGTAGCTAATGTTATCCCACTTTTTAAGAAAGGAGGGAGAGAGAAAATGGGAAATTACAGACCAGTCAGTCTGACATCAGTGGTGGGGAAGATGCTGGAGTCAATTATAAAAGAAAAAATTGCGGAGCATTTGGATAGCAGTAACAGGATCATAGAAACATAGAAAATAGGTGCAGGAGTAGGCCATTCGGCCCTTCGAGCCTGCACCGCCATTCAATATGATCATGGCTGATCATCCAACTCAGTATCCCGTACCTGCCTTCTCTCCATAGCCCCTGATCCCTTTAGCCACAAGGGCCAGATCTAACTCCCTCTTACATATAGCCAATGAACTGGCCTCCACTACCTTCTGTGGCAGAGAATTCCACAGATTCACCACTCTGTGTGAAAAAAAACGTTCTCATCTCGGTCCTAAAAGACTTCCCCCTTATCCTTAAACTGTGGCCCCTTGTTCCGAGTCAGCATGGATTTACGAAGGGGAAATCATGCTTGACTAATCTACTGGAATTTTTTGAGGATGTAACTAGGAAAATTGACGGGGGAGAGCCGGTGGATGTGGTGTACCTCGACTTTCAGAAAGCCTTCGACAAGGTCCCACATAGGAGATTGGTGGGCAAAATTAGAGCACATGGTATTGGAGGTAGGGTACTGACATGGATAGAAAATTGGTTGACAGACAGAAACCAAAGAGTGGGGATAAATGGGTCCCTTTCAGAATGGCAGGCAGTGACTAGTGGGGTACCGCAAGGCTCGGTGCTGGGACCGCAACTATTTACAATATACATCAATGACTTGGATGAAGGGATTAAAAGTACCATTACCAAATCTGCAGATGATACAAAGCTGGGTGGCAGTGTGAACTGTGAGGAAGATGCTATGAGGTTGCAGGGTGACTTGGACAAGTTGTGTGAGTGAGCGGATGCATGGCAGATGCAGTTTAATGTGGATAAGTGTGAGGTTATCCACTTTGCTGATAAGATTAGGAAGGCAGATTATTATCTGAATGGTGTCAAGTTAGGAAAAGGGGATGTACAACAAGATGTCAAACTCCGTACAGACGGCGCCCGTAGTCAGGATCGAACCTGAGTCTCCGGCGCAGCATTCGCTGTAAGGCAGCAACTCTACCACTGCGCCACCGTCCAGTCAGAGAGTTGTGAATCAGTCAGTCAGAGAGTTGTGAATCTGTGGAATCCTCTGCCTCAGAAGGCAGTGGAGGCCAATTCTCTGAATGTATTCAAGAAAGAGCTAGATAGAGCTCTTAAGGATAGCGGAGTCAGGGGGTATGGGGAGAAGGCAGAAACGGGATTGAGAATGATCAGCCATGATCACATTGAATGGCGGTGCTGGATCGAATGGCCGAATGACCTACTCCTGCATCGATTGTCTATTGTTATGGTACCTGACTCAACTACCTCCTTTGGCAGCTCGTTCCATATACCCACTACCAAAGTTGCCCTTAATGTTCTATTAACTGTTCCCTCTCACCTTAAACCCATGCCCTCGCACTCTCGACACCCTACTCAGGATAAAAGACTGAGTATTCACCCGAACATTTCATTTCATGATATTATACACGTGCAGTAGATCATTATTCAGACTCCTGCGCTCCCATTAGTAAAGTCCTTGCCTGCCCAACCTCTCCCAATAGCTCGGGCCCTCAACCACTGAGCTCTATGCAGGTACCCACTTATTACACGTGACACAGGGATTAAATCTACACATAAAACATTAAATCATAAGACAAAGCCTCACCTGAACTCCTGAAATGCTCCGTTTTTGTTTCTGCTCAATTTTCTCGATCTCTGATTTCTTTTCTGTGAGATATTCGGAAGATTTCACCTGATCCAGGGGTTGGGTTTCAGATCAGAGAATAAACATGTCAGACAATAAATAATAGAATACACAATGATGTGATCAAAAACGATTTGCTTTTACCTTTTAGATTTCAACAGCTTCATCTACCGGCATGAAGCTGTGAGACTTGTGTTCCCGCGCAGCTGCACAAACCAGGCAGATCAGTGTCTTGTCCGTTTCACAAAACAGCTTCAGTTCTTCCTGCTGTTCCTCGCAGTGAGGTTTACTTTCCTTCTCTGTCCGATTCAGGCTCAGTTTTCGAGCTTTCTCAGCCAGTCTCGCCAAGGCCCGATTCACCCTGAGGGTGCGGTCTGTAAACACCTCTCTACATTCCGGGCAGGAGTTTCTCTCCTCCCTGTCCCATCTCTGTGTGATACAGGAGCGGCAGAAGTAGTGGCCACACTCCAGTGACACCGGATCGGTGAAGAAATCCAGGCAGATGGGACAAACTGCCTCCTCGGTTAAACTCTCGACCTGTTCTTTCGCAGCCATTGTAACTCCGCCTCTTCCTGGTTCAGTGTTTTCCACTGCGCGCGCTGCCGTCTCCGGCAATGACCTTATTTGGCTGCAAGTGTTCAGTGTGAAGGTGTCCTGGCCACTTCCAACTAATCACTCGAGGGAGGGGTCACTTAGACATTAAAACCGGCCTGAATATAGACGAAAGCGGTGAGATTGCCCTGGGATTGTGTAAGGCAGGACAGAAAGGGACAGGGACCAGCGCTAAGGAGGTGTAACTGAGGAGGCGTTGCACCTGTTGGGCAGTGGAACCCGCCGCCCGCATCTCCGTTCACAGCCCGGGATCAGGATGGAACGAGACTTCCACCCGGTCTCAGAGGGTCGTCTGACATAGGACCCGAGGGCCACAATCATGGCGACCACTTTTCAGAAATTGGACATTTTCACCTGCGGCGCCAACAAGGGTGGGGTGGTGGGTTCCCCCGCTGTCAACCACAGGGCAAGTGGTTCACGGTTTCCTCTCAACCACCACCTCCCTGTCACTGAAAACCTGCCACTGTTGAAGGTGTAGGAAATGCAGTCGCCAATTTGCAGAAAGGACAACTCAAAAACAACGTTCAAAAGACGAGTTGCTGCCTCACATCGTCAGAGATTCGTCAAAAGGCCGAATGGCCTACTCGTGCAATTATTTTCTACGTTTCGTCGTTTCTATGGTGACGTTTTGGAGAGTGAATCCATTCATCTGGGATGGAGCAAGATTTCCATGAACTGGGCCAATGGGCGGATCAACGGCTGATTTATTTGACTCGGATAAAGGTGATGCAAGTTGGTAAGACAGGCCAGGGCAGTTTATCTGTCTGTCGTAAGAAAATAACTGCAAATGCTGGTACAAATCGAAGGTATTTATTCACAAAGTCCTGGAGTAACTCAGCAGGTCAGGCAGCATCTCAGGAGAGAAGGAATGGGTGACGTTTCAGGTCGAGACCCTTCTTCAGACTGATGTCAGGGGGCGGGACAAAGGAAGGATATAGGTGGAGACAGGAAGATATCAGTAACATGCTCTCTCGCTGCTCCCCCTCTGTGATCTTCCTGTCTCCACCTATATCCTTCCTTTGTCCCACCCCCGACATCAGTCTGAAGAAGGGTCTCGACCCGAAACGTCACCCATTCCTTCTCTCCCGAGATGCTGCCTGACCTGCTGAGTTACTCCAGCATTTTGTGAATAAATCGATTTGTACCAGCATCTGCAGTTATTTTCTTATACTACTGGTTGCTCCACTGCGATTTCTCTTCGAGGTATGTCCACTTTGAAGAAGTTCTCCTCCTCTCTTCGACGAGAGTTCAGTAACATGCTCTCTCGCTGCTCCCCCTCTGTGATCTTCCTGTCTCCACCTATATCCTTCCTTTGTCCCACCCCCGACATCAGTCTGAAGAAGGGTCTCGACCCGAAACGTCACCCATTCCTTCTCTCCCGAGATGCTGCCTGACCTGCTGAGTTACTCCAGCATTTTGTGAATAAATCGATTTGTACCAGCATCTGCAGTTATTTTCTTATACATAAGATAGAGGGAGATCTGGGAAGGAGGAGGGGAAGGGAGGGACAGAGGAACTATCTAAAGTGAGAGTGGGGCTGAAGGAGGAGAGAATGGGGGGGTGGGGAGGAGAGAGTGGGGTAAAGGGGGTTGGGAAAGTGGGGGGGAGGGTGGGAGGGAGAGTGGGACTGGGGAGGGGGACAGCGGGGGAGGGGGTGGTTGGGGGAAGAGAGAGTGGGGGTGGGTGTAAGGGGAACAGTGGGGCTCAGGGAAGAGGGGAGAGTGGGGGGAGGGTGGGAGGGAGAGTGGGAATGGGGAGGGGCAGCGGGGGAGGGGGTGGTTGGGGGAAGAGAGAGTGGGGGTGGGTGTAAGGGGAACAGTGGGGCTCAGGGAAGGGGGAGGGTGGGAGGAGCAGAGAGTGGGGTGGGAGTGGGACTGGGGAGTGGGCAGCGGGGTGGTGGGGGGAAGAGAGAGTGGGGGTGGGAGGGAAGGGGGAATGTGGGGGTCAGGGATGAGTGGGGGAAGGGGACAGTGAGAGTGAAAGGGGGAGGAGGGGGTGTGGCAGGAGGGGGATGCTGGGGGGGAGAGGGGGTGTGGGGTGAAGGGAGGGTGGTGGTGGTGGTGGTGGGAAGAGGGTGGGGAAGAGGCGACAGTGGGGGTGGGGAAGAGGGGACAGTGGGGGAGGGGGACAATGAGAATGGGGGTGGGGCGAGTGTGTGGAGGGGTGGGGGCATGAGGGGCTGAGGTTGGGGGGAGGAGAGGATGGGGAGGAGGGGTGGTGGTGGGGGGAAGAGAGAGTGGGGGTGGGGGGGGGGAGGAGGACAGTGGGGGTCAGGGAAGAGGGGAGAGTGGGGGTAGGTTGGGAGGAGCAGAGAGTGAGGGTTGGAGGGAGAGTGGGACTGGGGAGGGGGACAGCGGGGGAAGGGGAATATTGGTGGGGGGGGGAGAGACAGTTAGGGTGGGGGGGAAGGGGACAGTCGGTGTCAGGGAAGAGTTTGGGGTGGGGAAGAGGGAGAGTGGGGGGAGAGCGGGAGTGGGGGGAAAGGGGGGAGGGGACAGAGAGAATGGGGGTGGAGCAAGTGAGTGGAGTCGAGGGTGGGGGTAGGAGAAGGGTGACGTTGGGGGGAGGAGAGAGCGGGGGAGGCGGGGTGGAGGAGAGAGGGGGGTGGGGGAGAGTGAGAGTGGGGCTGGGGGAGGAGAAAATATGTGGGTGGGGAGGGTGTTGGGGAGAAGAGAGTGGGGGAAAGGAGGGTGAGGGACTGAGAGTGGGGCTGGGGGAGGAGAGAATGGAGGGGAAGGGGAGGGGGGTGCAGAAGAGAGTAGTGGTGGGAGGGAGAGTGGGGCTGGGGAGGGGGACAGTGGGGGAGGAGGGGATGGGGGAGAGAATGGGGGGGTTGGGGAAGGAGTGAGTGGGGGAAAGGGGGGTGTTGGGTAATGGGGAGTGGGGGTGGGAGGGAGAGCGGGTGGGGAGGAGGGAAGAGTGGGCGTGGGGAGGAGGGGGGGAGGGGATAGCAGGGGTGGGGGGTGGTGGTGGGATGAGAGAGTAGGTGAGGGGGAAGGGGCGGTGGGGGTCAGGGAAGATGGGAGAGTGGGGGGGGTGGGGATGGGGCTAAGGGGGATTGAGTAGGGGGTTGAGGGTGCTACACCAATACAGGAGAGGCTTTGGATCCAGGGCTCCTCGGTCACACCCTCTCCCCTTCCCTGTACACCCTCTACGAGGAACGGTCTCCCACTTGTCTTTTAATTACAATTAAAAACTCATACCCACTTACAGTATTATATATTAATAGGTTCGTGCAATAGATAAATGAAATACCCTCTGGTTGAATTTGGATAATTTCCACGACTAGTAAGGTTCACAAGAACCGAATAGAAAGTTTGTGTTTATTAGAACATGTGCTTGGTGCTTCTCGACCCGAAACGTCACCCATTCCTTCTTTCCAGAGATGCTGCCTGTCCCGCTGAGTTACTCCTGCATTTTGTGTCTACCTTCGATTTCAACCCGCATCTGCAGGTCTTTCCAACACATCAACACAATCTGTTCGGATAGTATAACTTGCTTTTAAAGTCAGTTTGTCAATGTTCCTGTCTGCAAATCGATTCTCCATTCTTGTTACAATTACTGGCTGCACTTCAATGCGATTTACACCAGCAAAGCACTCTGGGGTCTCCTAAAAGAGATGCGAGGACATTGTATAAATGTTAGCGGGTTGTGACGCTGCAATGCTGAGAATTATATGCTACAATACAATACAATACAATATATCTTTATTGTCATTGTACAGGGAGTGGTACAACGAGATTGGGAGTGCGCCTCCCATACGATACAATAAATCAATTGGCTAATCAGTATAAATTTAGACAACCCAATGAAACAAAATTAGAAACAGTTTTAAAACAGAATAAAGTGCAAGTAGATCTGTACCGGTTCGCTGTGCGATGTGACCATCCGGCTCAGCAGGACCGGTTCATAGCAGCTATGGCCCTGGGGATGAAGCTGTCCCTGAGTCCGGAGGTGCGGTCGTAGAAGGCCTTGTAGCGTCTGCCCGGTGGTTGAAGTTCGAACAGACTATTGCAGGGGTGTGAGGAGTCTTTGTGGATGCTGGTGGCTTTTCTGAGCCATCGTGTGTTGCAGATGCCCTCCAAGGCTGGTAGCTGTGTTCCGATAGTCTTCTGAGCTCTATGGACTACCCGCACATTGTAACTTCCCGTTTCGCTATCTATTGTACTTGTGTTTGACTTGACTGCCTTTATCTTTGGTATTATCTAAGTTGACTGGATAGTGTGCAAAAGTAAATCTTTGTACACGTGAAAATAATAAACCTAAACGGGTTTGGGACTGGAGACACTGCGGCAGGTGGGGGCGGGTGGTGTGGGGGGTGGGTGAGTGCCGGGGGTTAGGAGGCGGGCGGGTTGGGTGGGCGGGGGTTTCACGCCCTCCGGTGTTTATGTTCTGCCCCCGTTTTGTCCGTGATCCGTAGGGCCGCCAAGTAATGATGGTGGCCTCACTCACAGAGACTTTTGGACATTCTGTGAAGAAAGTCACATATTTGGAACATAAATCGATAATTATTTAACTGGTTTAGTCGACAAATTCACTGCACTGCCCCATCACAAACGCTGCCGTGGCTGGCGGGATGTTCCAGTGATTACAGCTGCCGCCAGCGAGATCCAACGACCAGGGTTCGATCCAGGCCTCCGTTTCTGCCTGTGTGGACTTTGTTCAATCAACCCGTCACCGCGTGCTTTCCCCGCGGGTGCTCCGGTTTCCTGCCACTTCCCGAGGGCGTGAGGGGCTCTCGGTGAACCGGCTGCTTGATGTGACCCCAGCGTCGGTTAGTGTGGGGGTGGAGGCAAGGGGAAATAGGGTAGGGTGAGGGGTGATGGTACGAGTGCGAGAAATGAGTGCAAGCAGTGGGGCTGATGGGAATACAGTGAGTGGCGGCAGAGAGTTGACTCACAAGAGCCAGGATTTGCTGGAATCTGGAACACATTAAAAAAAATCCGCTCGACTCATCCGGTGAGGCAGCATCTGTGGAGGGACATGGATGTTTCACGTTTCCACTCGTGATCCTCAGGATTGATGGACGATTGGCTTCTCGTCTTTAAAATCGTGCGTAAAAAAGAACGATCCTTTACAGAATTTCACATTCAGAACTTGAATTTCCCCTTGAACTTGGTACATCTAGATTGTGCTCGTGTACAGTATGATTTGAATGGACAGCACGCAGTCAAAGCTTTTCACTGTACCTCGGTGCACGTGAAATCATAAACCAAACAAAACCAATACC
>NW_027601747.1:0-22500 GCF_053455715.1 Rhinoraja longicauda
ACAGTTCTCCATACAGAAGTTGTTTTGGCAGTCGACTCTCAGGCGTTCTGACGACATGGCCTGCCCATCTGGCTTGGGCTTTCCGTAGGAGGGTGTGTACGCTGGGGATTCCGACCCGTTCCAAGACCTCTGTATCGGGAATTTTGTCCTGCCACCTGAGGTGAAGGAGTCTGCGTAGGCAGCTCAAGTGAATGTGGTTGAGCTGTTTGGCATGTCTGCTGCAGACAAGTCCAGGTCTCACTGGCATAGAGTTCCACTGCACGGTAGACCTTCAGCTTGGTGGTAAGGCTGAGTCCCATCCGCTCCCAAACATTCCCACGGAGTCGCCCAAAGGCAGCGCTGGCCTTGGCAATCCTGTTGTTGACCTCAGCGTCAATGTTCACCACTCGCGAGAGTGTACTACCCAGATAGGTAAAGCTGTCGACTGCCTGTAGGTTCTGCCCCTTCACCGTGATGTGTGGTTCCTGGTAGGGCTTTCCAGGCGCGGGCTGGTACATAACTTCAGACTTTTTTGGTGCTATTGGAGAAACCAAAGTCGTCGCAGGCCTGTGAGAAGCAGTCCATTTAAAGCTGCATTTTCTGCTCTGTGCTGGCGTTGAGGGCGCAGTCATCAGCAAACAAGAAATCTCTGATGATGGTCTCCTTCACCTTTGTAACAGCTTGCAGGCGCCTGAGGTTGAACAGCCTGCTGTCAGTTCCTGTACCTGATGTGTATTCCATCCTGGCAGTCACGGAAGGCATCGGTCAGCATGGCAGAGAAGACCATGATGAAGAGTGTAGGGGCAAGAACAAAACCTTGCTTCATGCCTGTTGTCACTGGAAAGGCTTCCCATTCGTCTCCATCATCTCGCACTTTCACCATCATGCCGTCATGGAACTGCCGGACAATCGTGATGAACTTGCTGGGACGGCCAAACTTCTGCATTATCCACAAGCCATCTCTGCTGACAGTGTCGAAGGCCTTTGTCAGATCGACGAAGATCACGAACAGGTCGCTGAGCTGCTCTTGGCATTTTTCCTGGAGTTGGCGTGCAGCAAATATCATGTCGACAGTTCCACGCCCAGCACGGAAACCACACTGGCTTTCTGGAAGGAGACCCTGCTCAAGGTGTTGAATGAGACGGTTGAGCAGGATGCGAGCCAAGATCTTCCCAGCTATGGACAGGAGGGAGATGCCTTGATGATTGTCGCAAGACTGGCGGTTGCCTTTCCTCTTGTAGATGTGGACTATGCTGGCATCTTTCAGCTGTTGTGGGACCTTCCCTTCATTCCACATGGACTGGATGAGTTCAGTCAGCTTCTGCATCATGACAGGGCCTCCTACTTTGAACACTTCAGCACTACACTGTAGTACTGATGGAGTGACACCAGTTGATGCAGTTCGTGTGGATTGGCACACTGTGGGTTGGTACAGATGGGGTGACACAGTGCAGCAGTACTGATGAAGTGACACACTTTGCAGTAGTTCTGATGGAGTGATACACCATGCGCCTCTACTGATGTAGTAACACACTGCGGGTAATACTGATGGAGTGACACAATGAGTAGTACTGTTGTTATGACAAACTGTGAAGTAGTACTGACGAAGTGACACACAGTGGAATAATATTGATTTAGTGACAAATTGTGAGGTAGTTCTGTTGTAATGACATACTGTGGGGAAGAATTGATGGATGAAACACTGTGGGATAGACTAATGGAGTGATACATTGTGAGGTAGTACTGAGGAACTGGCACACTGTGGCGTAGAATTGATGGACTGACACCCTGGGGTCGTACTGATATAGTTCCACACTGAAGTAGTACTGACGGAGTGACAAACTGTGTGGCAGTACTCATGTCATTGCATCAGTACTACCACGCAGTTTGTCACTCCATCACCCCACCCCTTGGGGTAAAACTGATGGAGTGACACGCTGTGGAGCAGTACTGATGGTGACACACTGCGCGGTTGTACTGATGGAGTGACATACTTCGGTGTAGTGCTGATTGAATGACACACTGCGGGTGGTATGGAAAGAATGGCGCACAGTGGGCGAGTACTGGAGTATTGACACAATGTTCGGTGGTACTGTCGGGTTGCACATTGTGACTTCCACACTGAAGTAGGACTGACGGTGGAGCTGTACAGATGGAGGGTTACACTGTTGGGTAATACTAATTGAATGAGTCCATGTGGTTGTACATAATGGAATAACAAGCTTAAGGCATTACTGATGGAGTGCATCACTGTGGTGTAGTACTGATGGAATAACATATTGTAGGGTAGTACTGATGGAGTGACACGCTCCAGTGTTGTACTGATGGAGTGTAACACTGTGGAGTAGTACTGGTGTAATGACGTACTGTGGAGGTGTGTTGATGGAATGACACACTGTGGGGTAGGACTGATGTAATAACACATTCTGTTGGAGTGACACAGTAATACTGATGGATTGACACGCTGTGCGGTAGTACTGTTGCGATTACAAACTCTGGTGACATATTGATGGAATTACACACTATGGAGTCGCAGCGATGGGTTAGCACACTGTGGGGTGTTGCGGATGGAATGACACATTTGAGATAGTCCTGATGTTTTGAAACACTTTGGGGAGTACTGATGGAAGAACATAGTGCGGGGAGCATTGATGGAGTGACACGTTCTAGGGTTGCACTGGAGTGACATGATGTTGGGCCGTGCTGATGTAGTGCAACACCATGGAGTTGTATTGATGCAGTGAGACACTGTGTGGTTTCACCGACGGAGTGACACACTGAGCGGTAGTACTATTGTGATGACAAACTGTGGTGTAGTACTAATGCAGTGACACACTGAGCGGCAATACTGATGGAGTGACACAATTTGTGGCAGCACTTATGGGGTGACACACTGGGATAGTCCTGATTGAATGATAAACATCGGGTAGTGCTAATGGCGTGAGGCATTGTGGGGAAATACTAATAGAGTGAAACTGTGGGGAATTACTGTTGGAGTTACAAAGTGAGGTAGGGCTGATGGAGTGACACACTGTGGGGAATACTGATGGAGTGACACTGCGAGGAAGTACTGATGGGTTGACACTGTGGGGTAGTACTGATGGAGTGACACGCTGCGTGGTATACTGATGGAGTGATAATCAATGGATTGTACTGATGGAGTGACACACGGTGGCGTAGTACTGATGCGACGATAACACGAGTGATATTCCTGATGGTGCGACGCTCTGTGCGGAGGCACTGGTGGAGTGGCACAATGTAGGGTAGTACAAATGGAGTAAAACAATATTTTAGTACTGATGCACTGGCACACTCTGGGTAGTGCTGGTGGAGTGACACACTTTGAGGTAGTACTGATGGAATGGCGCACTATGTGGCAGTACTGACGCAATGGCATACTGTGGGATAGTACTGATTGAGTGGCACCCTGCGGTGTAGCACTGTTGGAGAGACATATTCCAGAGTAATACTGGTGGATTGAAGCACTGTGGGGTAGTACTGATGGAAGGACTCATTGTGTAGTACTGATGGAGTGACACGCCGTTGGATAGTACTGATAGAGTGACACACGTTGCGGTAGTAATAATGGAATAATACACAATGTGGTACCGATGTTGAAAAACACTGTGGGTGTGTATTGATGGAATGGTATATAGTGCGGTAGTACCAATGAAGTGACACGCCCCGGGGTTGTACTGATGGAGTGACATAGTGTGTTCTAGTAATGATCGTCTAACACACTGTAGGCTTGTATTGATGGAGTGATCACCAGTGGGGTAGTGTTGATGGAGTGACACAATGTGGGCAATACAGATGGAGCAATACACTTTGGGGTTGTACTAGTGAAGTGACAAACTGTGGGCAGGTACTGATGGAGTAAAACATTTTGGTGTATTACCGATAGAGTGACACAGTGTGCGATAGTACTGATGGAGGAACAAGCGATATGGTAGTACTGATGTCGTCCCACACTGTCGGATTGTATTAATGGTGTGAAACTAAATGGGGCAGTACTGATGTAATGACACATTATATTGTAGTTCTGATGGAGTGACACTTTGAGGGGGAGAACTGATCGAATGACGCACTGTGGGATAGTACTGATGGAATGACTATCCATTTGTTAGTACTGATGCAATGGCATGCTATGGGATAGCACCGAATATTTCAGGTCCAGGATCCCGCATTAAGAGAGAGAGAGAGAGATACAAATTAGTCCAGTTTGCAGAAAAAAAGCGAAATAATTTGTACAACAAAGGGAATATTTAGCTTAGTTTAGAGATACAATGCGGAAACATGCACTTCGGCCCACAGAGTACGCACCGACCAACGATCCCCACACATTAACACACACTAAGGTCAATTTGCACTTATACAAAGCCAATTAACCTGCAAACGTGTATGTCTTTGGAATGTACAATACAATACAATGCAACATATATCTTTATTATCATTGTACAGGAGTACAACAAGATTGGGAATGATGCAATGAATTAATTTGCTAAATTTATACAACCTAGTGAAACAAAATTTGAAACAGTTTTAAAACAGTATAAAGTTCAAGTAGGTCTGTGCCGGTTCACTGTGCGATGTGACCATCCGGCTCAGCAGGACAGGTTCATATCAGCTATGGCCCTGGGGATGACGCTGTTCCTGAGTCTGGAGGTGCGGGCGTAGAAGGCCTTGTATCGTCTGCCGATGGTAGAATTTCGAACAGACTATTGCAGGGGTGTGAGGAGTCTTTGTGAATGCTATCCGACAGTGTGCCACGACATCAGTGCTACCATATCGTTTGTTCCTCCGTCAGTACTACGTTGTGATGCAGTAATAATGGAATAACCGACGATGTGGTAGTACTGATGGAGTGACACGCTGTGCGATAATACTTAGGGATTAGCATCCTGTGGGGTAGTAGTGAAGGACTGGTATATTTTGGGGTAGTACTGATATAGTGACACATTCGATGGTATTATTGAAGGGGTGAAAAACTGTGGGTAGAACTGATGAATTTACATACTGAAGGTGGTACTGATAGAGTGAAACACGGTCGGGAAGAAATGATGGAATGACATACTGTGGGGTTGTACTGATGAGAGTGGCACGATCTTGGGTATGACTAATGGAGTAACATGTAGTACTGATGGAGTGACAGACTGTGAAGTAGTATTGATGGAGTAACCTAACGTAGGGTAGTGTTGAAGTAATGGCACATTCTGGGGTAGTTCTGATTGGGTGACATATTGTGCGGTAGTACTGTTGTCGTGACATAATGTGGGATGGAATTGATGGAGTGACACTGTGCGGTAGTACTGATGGAGTAACGCACTGTGTGGTAGTACTGGTGTAACGGTATACTGTTGGATAGTACTGATGGAGTGACGCACTGTGGGGTAGTACTGGTGTAACGGTATACTGTGGGATAGTACTGATGGAGTGACATCGGCGAGACCAAGCGCAAGCTCGACGATCGTTTCGCTGAACAGCTCCACACAGTCATACCTGATCTCCTGGTTGCTCAGCACTTTAACTCACCCCCGCTCCCCCATTCCCAATCTGAAATTTCTGTCCTTGGCATCCTCCATTGTCAGAGTGAGGCCCAGAGCAAATTGGAGGAACAGCACCTCATACTTCGCTTGGGCAGCAAACATACCAGCGATATGAACATTGACTTATCTAACTTCAATTAGCCATTGCTTCCCCTCTCTCTCCATCCCTCCTCCTTCCCAGTTCTCCCACCAGTCTCACTGTCTCCAACAACATTCTATCACTTTCCCGTCGACCTCTCCGACATCAGTCTAAAGGGTCTCGACCCGAAACTTCACCCATTCTTTCTCTCCAGAGATGCTGCCTATCTCGTTGAGTTACACCAGCATTTTGTGCCTACCTTCGATTTAAACCAGCATCTGCATTTCTTTCCTACACGAAGTACAAGGCACGGCAGGACTTTCGGCTAATAATAGCTGTGCCGAACATGAGACGACCACCCTTACCTGCCTGCTCACAATGCATATCCCTTCATTACCTGAAAATCTGAACTTGTCTTAAATGTCACTATTGTATCTGCCTCCAACACCAGTGGAGTGGGTGGTAAGATTTTAGGACCCGTTATACAGGATGATGTGACAGAGTGTTTATAAGTGCACGATGAAATAGGCATAAGTTGGCATGGCTTTGTGAAGGGAAGGTCGTGTTTGATAAATTTGCTGGAATTATTTGAAGAAGTAAATAGCAAAACAGCCAACGGAGAGACAGTAGATGTTGTTAACTTTGATTTTCAGAAAACCTTTGACCAGGTGTCACAAGATGGCTGCTTAGGAAGATGAGAGCCCACGGGGTCAAAGGGCAGATACCAGCATGGATAACTGGTTGGCTGGATGGCAGAAGAAAAAGAGTGGCAATAAAGGGGGATTCTTTTCTCGTTGGCTAACAGTAACTAGTGGAGATCTTCAAGGATCGGTGTTTGCCCGCTACTCCACGTTTTATATTATGATTTGGACGAGGGGGTTGAAGGCTTTGTGGCCAGGTTTGCGGATGTTACGAAAAGAGGTGGAAGGGCATGTAGTTTAGAGAAAGCATGGACTCCGCAGAAGGACTTGGACATGTTGGGGGAATGGGTAGAGAAGTGGCAGATGGAATATAGTGTAGCAAAGTGCGGAGTACTGCATTTTGGTAGTAGGAATAATGGCGTAGACTGTTGTCTAAGTGGGGAAATAATCCATAAATCGGAAGTGCAAAGGGACTTGGGAGTGCTGGTTAAGGATTCCCAAAATGTTTATCTGCAAGTTGAATCGGTGAGAATGATCAGCCATGATCACATGGAATGGTGGTGCTGGCTCGAAGGGCCGAATGGCCTACTCCTGCACCTATTGTCTATTGTCTATTGTCTATTGTCTATTGTCTAATGGAAGCAAACTCAATGCCTGCATTTATTTCAAGTGGACTTGCATACAGAAACACGGATGTAATGTTGAGGCTTTACAAGGCGACGGGAAGGCCGCATTTGGAATATTGTGAGCAATTCTGGGCACCATATCAGAGGGGAGGTGTGCTGGCTCTGGAGAGGTCCAGAGGAGGTTTACAAGAATGATCCCAGCAATAAGTTAACCTATGGCGAGCGTTTGGCGGCTCCCGGCTTGCACTCGGAGTATAGAAGTATGAGGGTGGACCTCATTGAAACATACAGATATGTGAATGGTTTGGATCAAGTGGATGTGGAAAGTATGTTTCCACTTGTGGGAGCGTCTCGGACAAGAGATCATTTCCTCAGAATTAATCTACGTTCTCTTTTGAAGTTGATCAGAAATTTATTTAGTCAGAAGGTGATGAATTTGTGGAATTATTTGCCACAACAGGCTGTGTAGGTCACGTCAGTGGATATTTAAAGACGTAGACAGAAAGATTCTTGATTAATACAGGTATCAGAAGTAATGGGGAGAAGGCAGGAGAATAGGGTTTGGAGGGAAAAAGATTGGCGGATAAGACGATTGGCCGAATGGTCTAATTCTACTCCTATTCCTTATCACCCAATGCCCACCTGCGGTATTGCGTTCAATGCACACACTGCCCCTTGCTTTCCCCGCACACCTTGTTTAAACTTCACCCCTTTCACCATAAAGGGGAGGCCTTCAATACTTGATATTTCCATCTTGAGAGGAATGTTCTGACTGTTTACCATATCTTTGCCTCTCATAATTTGCTATCGATCTATCAGGTTACTGCCCGAACTCCGATGAATCAGTCCAACGTCTGGTTGTTCATACGCTCCAGGCAATGTTCTTGTAAACGTCTTGAACACGATTTCCGAAGCGCCCATATCCTTTGTGTACGAGAGCGAACATAACTGTACACAATGCTGCAAAAGCGGCCGAAGTAAAGTTCTCTAAAGTTGAATATTGACATCTGACTCATATTCAATGACTCGGTCAAATATAGCAAGCATTCTACGTGGCTTATTTATTACTCTAAACGTACTACCACGATTTGCGTGTTTCGAATTGGGAACTCAAGGTCCATCATAAGCAATGCTGATGCTGCGATGCACTTATATTGTACAGACAGTGAGGGCTATTGTGCCTCGATGTTGCAGTGTACTGCTGATGTTCATCCAGGGGTGGGCGCTGTGACAGTATATTCCCACTGTACATGCACTGGGGTGCGCTGTGTGTGGATGTTGCAGTGTACTGCTGATGTTCATCCACGGGAGGGCGCTGTGACAGTATATTCCCACTGTACATGCACTGGGGTGCGCTGTGTGTGGATGTTGCCGTGTGCTGCTGATGTTCATCCAGGGGAGGGCGCCATGACGGTATATTGCTACTGTACATGCACTGGGGTGCGCTGTGTGTGGATGTTGCCGTGTGCTGCTGATGTCCATCCAGGGGAGGGCGCCATGACAGGATATTCCCACTGTACATGCACTGAGGTGCGCGGTGTGCGGATGTTGCAGTGTACTGCTGATGTTCATCCACAGGAGAGCGATGTGACAGTTTATTGCTACTGTACATCCACTGGGATGCGCTGTGTGCGGATGCTGCAGTGCACTGATAAAGAAGTACACTGGGTACAAAAGTCATAGCAGCAGAATTATTGCTCCAAGGCCCATCGAGTCCACTCCCACATTCTATCATGGCTCACCTATCGTTCCCACGCAACTCCATTCTCCTGCCGTCTCCCCGTAATTGTCGACACTCTTACGAATCACGACCCTGTCCAGCTCCGATTTAAAAATACCCAATGACGGTTTCTACAGCTGTCTGTGGCAGAATTCCAAAGATTTACCACCTTCTTACGAAATAAATCCCTCATCATCTCATTTTAAATGTATGTCGTTTTATTCTGAGGCTAGTCAGAGGGTGGTGAATCTGGGGAATGCTGCCACAGACGCCTCTGGAGGCCGTCATTGGGGAATTAACAGGTTTTTAAATTGGGGATTGGCAGGTCCGTGATTAGTAAGAGTGTCAAAGTTGGGTTTGGGTTTGAGTGGGAAAGATAGGGCAGCCATGATCGAATGGCGGAGCAGACTCGGTGAGCCTAGTGACTTACTCAAATGACGTATGAACTTATGAACTCATTACTGACTCCGGGATTGGACGGTGTCTATAGACATAGAAAACATAGAAAATGGTGCAGGAGGATGCCCTTTGGCCCTTCGAGCCAGCACCGCCATACACTGTGAGCATGGTTGATCATGCGCAATCAGTAACCTGTGCCTGCCTTCTCCACAAATCCCTTGATTCCGCTCGCCCCTAGAGCTCTAACACTGGTCGCTATTCAAGGATTCGACAATTGACCCGAACGACGACGTCAAAACTTTTACAAATGCCATTGAGAAAATGTGCGCATAAATGCGATTCCCGACGCAGTCTAGCTATTTCATATTATTATTTCATATTTCAGATACAGCGCGGAAACAGGCCTTTTCGGCCCACCAAGTCCGCGCCGCCCCAGCGATCCCCGCACATTAACACGATACTACACACACTGGGGACAATTTTTTACATTTTACCCAGTCAATTAACCTACATACCTGTACGTCTTTGGAGTGTGGGAGGAAACCGAAGATCTCGGAGAAACCCCACGCAGGTCACGGTGAGAACGTACAAACTCCTTACAGTACAGAACCCGTAGTCAGAATCGAACCTGAGTCTCCGGCGCTGCATTCGCTGTAAGGCAGCAACTCTACCGTTGCGCCACCGTGCCGCCCATCTCTTTATCCAGCTAATTGTTATAAGCCACGCTAGCTCTCTAGCTATCTAACTATCTAGCTATGTGGCTATCTAGCCATCTCGATCTGTAGCTATCAATATATTTATATATCTACCTGACTAGCTATCTAGCTAAGGTAGACAAAATGCTGGAGTAACTCAGCGGGTCAGGCAGCATCTAAGGAGAGAATGAATGGGTGACGTTTCGGGGGTCGAGACACTTCTTCAGACTGATATCACCGGATGGGGCCGGACAAAGATGGGATATAGACGGAGACAGGAAGACTGGTAGGAGAACTGGGAAGGGGAGAGGATTGAGAGGGAAAGCAGGGACTATCTGAAGTTAGACAAGTCACTGTTGATACCGCTGAGGTGTAAACTACCCAAGCGAAATATGAGGTGCTGTTCCTCCAATTTGCGCTGGGCCTCACTCTGACAATGGAGGAGGCCCAGGACAGAAAAGTCAGATTGGAAATGGGAGCGGGAGTTGAAATGCTGAGCCATCGGGAAATCAGTTTGGTTGAGACGGACTGAGCGGAGGTGTTCAGCGAAACGATCGCCGAGCCTGCGCTTGGTGTCGCCGATTGAGAGACGTTGACACTTGGGACAGTGGATACAGTTGATGAGGTTGGAGGAGTTGCAGGTGAACATCTGCCTCACCTGGAAAAAATGTTTGGGTCCTTGGATGAATTTGAGGGGGGTGGTAAAGGGATCCGACCCTCGAACAACACCTGTCCCTTTAACTCCCCACGCGACCAACACCTGTCCCTTTACTTCCCCCTCGATCAACACCTGTCCCTTTACCTCTCCCCAACTAGCCTTCTAACCGTCTCGCCAAATAGCCATCTACCTTTCAAGCGATCTAACCATCCAGCCATCTAGCCACCTTAACTAGTCATCTATACGTATAGCTATTTAGTTAGCAATCTAACTATCTAGCTGGGTATCACAAAATGAGGGAATGGGTGACGTTTCTGTTCGGGACCTTTCTTCGGTCTCGACCCGAAACGTCACCCATTCCCTCTCTCCGAGATGCTGCCTGACCTGCTGAGTTACTCCAGCATTTTGTGAAACCTTCGATTTGTACCAGCATCTGCAGTTATTTTCCTAACTACCCAGCTATCTCACGTGCTAGGTAGCTATCTATCTAGCTGGATCTAACAAGATCTCCCTCTCTCACGAGGCACACAGAGGATGAGAGAGAGAGAGCACCCCTCAAATAGCTGCCTAGATAGAGAGCTACCTATCTTACTATCAATATATCCAGCTATCTCGCCATACAGATATCCAGCTTTCTAGCTTTCTAGTATTGCATGTAGATAGCTAGCTAGGTAGTTCGCTATCTTGCTATCGAGATAGCTCACACGCTGTCTGGCAGTCTATCCTGCTGGCTAGCAATATAGCTCTCGAGATAGCTGGATTGATAGCTACAGAGTTAGATATTTTGGTAGCTACATAGCTAGGTCGCTAACGAGACGGATGGCTAGGCAGAGAGATAACTAGATTAGTAGATTGTTAGCAAACCGCTTTGGCGGCCAGATAGCGGTTTAGCTTGGTAGAGCTTTGCTAGATGGCTAGTAAGCTAGGCATCTAGCCAGCCACACCAGTAGATGGCTCAGTAGACATATAGCAAGTGAGTTTTACAGAGAGTTAGCACCTATCTAGCTGGATCCAACTAGGACTCTCTCATTCTCCCGTTCACGCGGACGCCAGAAAGCGAGTGAGCGAGAGAGGGCACTCCACAAAGAGTTGACTACAAAACTACCTATCTATTTTGCTGTGCAGAGATCCAGCTATCTCGCCAGCCATCTGTCTAACGTTCAAGCTATCTAGCAATGCAGCTATTTAGCTAGGTAGAGAGCTAACACGCTCTCTGGCTGTCTTTCCCGCTGGCTATCAATCTACATAACTTGATATCCAGCTATCTAGCTGTCATGCTAACTAGTAAAGCAGCTTTCCGCCTATTTAGGGATCCAGCAACCTATCAATTTGACTATCCATCCAGCTGTCCAGCTGTATAGTTAACCGGCTAAATAGCTATCTCTCTAACTAGCTAGCATGCTATCTATCTCTCTATCGAGCTAGTCACCTAGCTATGCACACTCCTAACTATTTACCTAGCTAGCTATCTTACTCTCTAGCTAACTATATATTTAGATATCTCCCCAGTTATCTACCCCGTTGGCTAGCAATCCAACTATCCATCTATTCAGCTATATAGCTAGCAGTCTAGCTAGCTATCCAGTGATCTAATTACGGAGCTATCTATCCATTTGTCTCTGTAACAATCAATCTAGCTATTTATTTCTTAATCTGGCCACCTAGCGATTTACATATCTCCTATTGCTATCCAACTATCTAGCTATTTAGACATGTAGTTATCTATCTAGCTAGCTGCATAGCTATCTAGCTATCGAACTAAGTAGCCAGCTGGCCAACAAGCCTTCTAGCCATCTACTCATCAAGCCATCTCGTTATCTGACTATCCTCCCATCTGGCGTTATTCAGCTCGCCATCTACCCAGCCTGTCAGCTTCCCAGTTGGTCAATTAGTCAAGTAGCCAACTAGTCTTTCATCCGTCTAGCCAGATAGCTATTTAGGCATCTAGTCATCCAGTCATCTAGATATATAGCCATTGTGAGCGATCTATCTGGCAATTAATTTGCTAGGTAGCTATCTACAAAGCTAGATATAGCTAGATCTCCATCTGTGGGCCTCGCGAGAGAGGGAGCGCACCGCATAGAGAGCTGCCTATGTCTCTAGCTAGACAATAGACAATAGGTGCAGGAGGAGGCCAGCAGGAGGCCATTCGGCCCTTCAAGCCAGCACCGCCATTCAATGTGATCATGGCTGATCATTCTCAAACAGTACCCCGTTCCTGCCTTCTCCCCATACCCCCTGACTCCGCTATACTTAAGAGCTATATCCAGCTCTCTCTTGAATGCATTCAGAGAATTGGCCTCCACTGCCTTCTGAGGCAGAGAATTTCACAGATTCACAACTCTCTGACTGAAATTATTGTTCCTCATCTCAGTTCTAAATGGCCTACCCCTTAATTAAACTGTGGCCACTTGTTCTGGACTCCCCCAACATTGGGAACATGTTTCCTGCCTCTAACGTGTCCAACCCCTTAATGATCTTATACGTTTCGATAAGATCTCCTCTCATCCTTCTAAATTCCAGTGTATACGAGACTAGTCGCTCCAGTCTTTCAACATATGACAGTCCCGCCATTCCGGGAATTAACCTAGTACACTTACGCTGCACGCCCTCAATAGCAAGAATATCCTTCCTCAAATTTGGAGACCAAAACTGCACACAGTACTCCAGGTGCGGTCTCACTAGGGCCCTGTACAACTGCAGAAGGACCTCTTTGCTCCTATACTCAATTCCTCTTGTTATGAAGGCCAACATTCCATTGGCTTTCTTCACTGCCTGCTGTACATGCATGCTTCCTTTCAGTGACTGATGCACTAAGACACCCAGATCACGTTGTACGTCCCCTTTTCCTAACTTGACACCATTCAGATAATAATCTGCCTTCCTATTCTTACCACCAAAGTGGATAACCTCACACTTATCTACATTAAACTGCATCTGCCATGCATCCGCCCACTCACACAACCTGTCCAAGTCACGCTGCAACCCCATAGCATCTTCCTCACGGATCACACTACCACCCAGCTTTGTATCATCTGCAAATTTGCTAATGGTACTTTTAATCTCTTCATCCATGTCATTGATGTATATTGTAAATAGCTGCGGTACCAGCACCGAGCCTTGCAGTACCCCATTAGTCACTTCCTGCCATTCTGAAAGGGACCCATTTATCCCCACTCTTTGCTTTCTGTCCGTCAACCAATTTTCTATCTATGTCAGTACCCTATCTCCAATACCATGTGCTCTAATTTTGCCCAATAATCTCCTATGTGGAACCTTGTCAAAGGCTTTCTGGAAGTCAAGGTACACCACATCCACTGGCTCTCCCCTGTCAATTTTGCCAGTTACATCCTCAAAGAATTCCAGAAGATTAGTCAAGCATGATTTCCCCTTCGTAAATCCATGCTGACTCGGAACAATCCTGTTACTACTATCCAAATGCTCCGCAATTTCGTCTTTTATAATTGACTCCAGCATCTTCCCCACCACTGATGTCAGACTAACTGGTCTATAATTTCCCGTTTTCTCTTCCCTCCTTTTTTTAAAAGTGGGAGAACATTAGCTACCCTCCAATCCACAGGAACTGATCCTGAATCTATAGAACATTGGAAAATGATCACCAATGCGTCCACAATTTCTAGCCCCACCTCCTTAAGTACCCTGGGATGCAGACCACCAGGCCCTGGGGATTTATCAGCCTTCAGTCCAATCAGTCTACCCAACACCATTTCCTGCCTAATGTGGATTTCCTTCAGTTCCTCCGTCACCCTAGGATCTCTGGCCACTAGAACATCTGGGAGATTGCTTGTATCTTCCTTTGTGAAGACAGATCCAAGGTACCGGTTCAACTCGTCTGCCATTTCATTGTTTCCCATAATAAATTCCCCAGCTTCTGTCTTCAAGGGACCCACATTTGCCTTGACTATTTTTTTCCTCTTTAAATACCTAAAAAAAACTTTTACCATCCTCCTTTATATCATTGGCTAGTTTACCCTCGTACCTCATTTTTTCTCCTCGTACTGCCTTCTTAGTCGTCTTCAGTTGCTATTTAAAAGAGTCCCAATCCTCTGGCTTCCCACTCATCTTTGCTTTGTTGTACTTCTTCTCTTTTATTTTTATGCTGTCCTTGACTTCCCTTGTCAGCCACGGGTGTCTCTTACTCCCCTTGGAATCTTTCCTCCTCTTTGGGATAAATTGATCCTGCAACTTCTGCATTATTGTTTCCAATAGTGGAAACATCCTTTCTACATCCACTCTGTCCAAGCGTTAAACTATTCCGGATGTTTCAATGAGGTCCCCCCGCATTCATCTTATCTCCAGCAAGTTCAGGCCCAGTGCTGACAAATGCTCATCATATGTTAACCTACTCATTCCTATGATCATTATCGTAAACCTCCTTTGGACCCTGTCCAGAACCAGCACATCCTTCCTCAAAGATGGTGCCCAAAATTCCTCACAATATTCCACATGCTGTCTTCCCAGCGCCTTATAGAGCCTCAACATTACATCCCTGCTTCTGTATACAAACCCTCTTGAACTAAATGCCCGAACATCGAGTTTGTTTTCTTTGCTCCTGATTCGACTTGCAGTTTAACTTTTTGGGAATACTGTACCAGCACTCCCAAGTCCCTTTGCACCTCCGATTTCTGGATTCTCTCCCCATTTGGAAAATAGTCTACGTCTTAATTCCTACCACCAAACTGCACGACTGCACATTGTACTACACTATATTCCATCTGCCACTTCTCTGCCCACTCTCCCAACCTGCCCAAGTCCTTCTCCCAAGTCCCTGCTTTCTCTACACTACCTGCCTCTCCACTTGTTTTCGTCTCATCCGCAAACATGGCCACAAAGCCTTCAATCCCGTCGTCAAAATCATTAATATACAAGGTGAAGAGTTTCGGCCCCAGCACCGAGCCCTGCAGAACTCTACTAGTCACTGGAAGCCAACCAGAAAAAAACCACACTTTTATTGCCAATCTTTCTCATGACACAAGACCCCCTCACTCCACACAACTCCACTCCCCCCCCTCCACGGTCTCTCTCCATCCCACTCCTCTCCCTCTCTCCCCTCTGCTTCCTCCCTCTCATCCTCCAGCTCTTCCTCTTCCCACTGCTCCCCCTCTCTCCGCACACTCCGGCTCTCTCTCGCCCCCCCTCTCACTCCACCAAACCTCTCTACCCACTCCTCGTCTCTCTCCCCACAATACCTCTCCCCCCCACTCGCACGGCACCTCTCTCCCTCTCCTCTAACCATCCGTCTCCCCACACCTCCCCCTCCATTTCTCCCCCTCCTGCTCTCCCCACGTCGCTCAATGTTTGCCCACTACTTCTCTCCCCGTCACATTGCTCCCTCCCCTCCACCTCTCCCCATCGCTCCGCTCTCTCTCCCCACACTCCTCCTCCTTTCCACTCCTCCCCTTTCACCCCCCCCACACACCTCGCTTTCCGTCCACACTCCTCCCCTCTTTCTCACCACACTCCTCGCTCTCTCTCTCTCTCTGGATAAGCAGTGACATTATCAGTGTGGTCAGTGATGGGTCTGGATAAGCAGTGACATTATCATGTGGTCAGTGATGTGTCTGGATAAGCAGTGACATTATCAGTGTGGTCAGTGATGGGTCTGGTTAAGCAGTGACATTATCAGTGTGGTCAGTGATGGGTCTGGATAAGCAGTGACATTATCAGTGTGGTCAGTGATGGGTCTGGATAAGCAGTGACATTATCAGTGAGGTCAGTGATGGGTCCGGATAAGCAGTGACATTATCAGTGTGGTCAGTGATGGGTCTGGATAAGCAGTGACATTATCAGTGTGGTCAGTGATGGGTCTGGATAAGCAGTGACATTATCAGTGTGGTCAGTGATGGGTCTGGATAAGCAGTGACATGATCACATTAAATCGATGTTTTACATTTGATACGATGTAAAATAAAGAATCCTTTCTTTTTTTCTCTTCAGTTTTTATTGATTTTTCACAGAGATATATAAAAAACAGTACAACACCATCGACATAAATAAAATAAAATAAGAAAAACACCATAAATAAATGAATAAATAAACAAAGGAGATAAATAAACAAACACATTTGAATACGACAGTATGGTACACCTACCAAATAAAATATAAAAAAGTAACAATGATTGGTTATCAAGAGATATTTCAATATTCGTACAAACATACCATCTCGTTCTATATAACACCATCTTCCAATATCTAGCTTTGCATTTATCTAGTTCGTGTCATGGCTCAAATAAACGATCCATTTTTCCCACATCTTCTCAAATAATCCCTTCTTTTTAATTCAAATGTTCGACTCTAAAGGGTTAACGCAGGTTCAATATCCATAATTAATCGAAACTTTAATGAGCACTAATTCCATCTTGCTGATCTATCCACGCTGGTAAACACGGCAGCTGAAGATGCGTTAACTTGTTATTTTATTCTTAATTAACACAGGTTAGAAATGCTAATTGCCTCTCCGGCATACACTTGAAAGAATAACACATAATGCTGAAAATTAAAATGCAGCTTCAGATCTGAGAAAGTGGGAGTTGTATAAATGTGCTGTGTACTTCGCCCAGTGGAGAATATTAGTTCCAGCCGGTGAACACGAGCTGTGGCTCTGTTCAATCTGCAGTTTATTTTGTGGTGAACTACTTCAGACCAGGTGACAGGTAGATGTGAATTCAAACCCACAGACCAGACAGCAAGGTCGGTCTGAGAGTAAATGATCTACTCATCCGTCTGGACTTCATTTATGTGCTTATTTATCAAGCAATTCAAGAGAGCATATCTCCCATCATGCAGTGTAAACCTGGCACTCGTAGAAACTGAAATAAACACTTCAATGATCAGGGACTGTTATTAAAAACGACCAATGTATATGACAGGCAATTATAATGTTTTCTGCTTAATCTGCATCTTTGAGAAGAGTGGACATCTATTGATGTTTAATTCCCCTGATTTCAAGGCTCGAGTTCAGTGGTAATAAAATATCCAAGGGCCATTTAAAAGCAGTTTGTATGTTAGTGCTGTACCTGGCGCAGTGATATTATCAGCTTGGTCAGTGATGGGTCTGGATAAGCAGTGACATTATCAGTGTGGTCAGTGATGGGTCTGGATAAGCAGTGATATTATCAGTGCGGTCAGAGGTAGGTCTGGATAAGCAGTGACATTTTCAGTAATTAATCTCATCTGTAATGAGCTCTGACGGCATCTTGTTCTTCTATCCACGTTGGCGGGTGCAGACGTATTTATTTGTTATTTTCACTTTAATAGGCAGCAGTGATAATGAGTCGATAACTTTCTGCGGGATACGATTGAAAGAATAACACATTATGCGTCTCTCCCAACACATCTCACTCTCTCTCTCTCTCTCTCTCTCTCTCTCTCTCTCTCTCTCTCTCTCTCTCTCTCTCTCTCTCTCTCTCTCTCTCTCTCTCTCTCTCTCTCTCTCTCTCTCTCTCTCTCTCTCTCTCTCTCTCTCTCTCTCTCTCTCTCTCCCCCTCCTCACCTTCTCTGTCCTCTCTCTCTCCCCACTTTTCCGATTCTGCTTTCCCACCTCCTCCCCTCTCTCCACACTCCTCCACACACTCTCCCCACACTCCCCTCTGTCTTGCCACACTCCTCCAATCACTCTCCCCACGCACATCCCCCTCTCTGCCCACAATCCTACCCCTCACATTCCCCACACTCCCCCTATCTCTCCCCATGCTCCAACGCATTCTCTCTCCCCACTCCTCTCATTCCCACACTACTCACCCTCTCTCCCCAATCCTCCCCCTATTTGTCATAAGGTCGTATCTGATAGTAGAATTAGAGAGAGGGAGCGAGAGAGAGAGAGGTGTGTGTGAGAGAGAGAGGGGGAGAGAGGGGGAGGGGGAGTGAGGGCTCTGTATATGTGGGGGTGGTGGGGGGGCGGGGCAAACATTTTTTTCTAATCTCCTCCTCAACGGAGATGCGACCTTTCCCGTGTCGTATCTCCATTCGCGCTACGGCCTAACACCGTGGAGTCGGCGGCCTCCAGCTGGGATCGACCTTGAAGACTCCGGTCGCAGGGTCTGGACTTACCATCTCGGAGGCTTCGGCCGTGGGCCCTGCAGACCACAACATCGGGAGTTCGCAGGTCCCTGGCTGGCGACCGGCTTTCGGGAGCTCCAGCCGTAGCAGCTTCGACCGCCCCGAAGCGCGAGGTTTGATTGACCCGCTCGCAGGCCCTTCATCACCCTGCGTGGCCTGGCCGCGGCACTTTCCATCGCCCGGTGTGGGCTCAGGACCTTCATAGGCATGCTCGGCTCGGCCCTGGGACTTTCCATCGCCCGGTGGGGGCTTCAAAAGACGGGAGCCTCGATCGCCTCGTGGCACCACGGGAGAAGGATGAGGAGGAGATAAGACTTTTCTTTGCCTTCCATCACAGTGAGGGTGTGCCTGGAGCAATCACTGTGATGGCTGTTTGTGTTAAAATTGTAATTGTGTGTCTCGTGTTTTTATTGTCTACTGCCGGACCCTGACGTGAGAGGACGCTGGCGCTATTTGTTCGCCGCTTTTCCGTCAGGATAGTTCGTCTGTTTGTTTTTAAAGTCATGACTGTTTTTGTAAAGCGTATTTGAGCACTTGGAAAATCGCTATATAAAATAAATGTTTATTATTATTATAAATATTAGCTTAATATATTGCAAATTGTGTTCTCAAGTGGAGGGGGGTCATGGTATCAAATATTAGTTTAGTTTATTATTGTGAATTTCTGAAAATGAAGTGGAGAGGGGGGAAAGAGAGGGGGAGAGAGAGGAGAAAGAGAGACAGGGGGAGAGACTGAAGAAAGGGAGAGAGGGGGTAATAGAGAGAGGGGGAAGAGAGAGAGGGAGGAGAGAGAGGGGGAAGTGAGAGAGAGGTGAGATAGAGGGGGAAGAGAGGGGGGGAGAAAGGGAGAGAGAGGGGGAGAGAGAGGAGGAAGAGAGGGGAGAGTTCAGTTTTTATTTTAACTTAGTTAATTTTATTTAGTCAAAAGAGAGGAGAGAGAGAAATGGGGTGAGGGGAAGAGAGAGAGAGGGGGAGGGAGAGGTGGAGAGACTGGGGAAGAGAGAGAGGCTGCGGAGAAAAGGGAGAGAGGGAGATGGCAGAGAGAGGAGAGGTCGGGAGAGGAAGGGGAGGGGAGGGGACAGTGAGGAGAGAGAGAGTGGGGAGGTGGTATCAAATATTAGTTTAGTTTTAATTGATTATTGTAAATGTAGTCTTATAAAATGGGGGAGGGAAAGAGAAGTAGAGAAAGAGTGGCGAGAGAGTGAGGAGGAAGGAAGGGGAGGGAGACAGAGTGGGTAACAAATATTAGTTTAATTTATTGTTGAATTTATTATAAGATGGAATGCGAGAAAGAATATCAAATATTAGTTTAGTTTATTATTGTGAATTAATTTATTATTGTGAGGGGGAGGGGGAGAGAAAGGGAGAGATTGTTTTTAGGTTAGAATCAGAAAACGTAGAAAATAGGTGCAGGAGGAGTCCATTTGGCCCTTCGTGCCAACACCGCCATTCATTGTGAACATGGCAGATCATCCACAATCAGTAATCTGTGCCTGCTTCTCCCCATATTCCTTGATTCCACTCGCCCCTAGAGCTCTTTAATTTAGTTTAGTTTATTTAGTCAAAGGTGAAGAGAGAGAGAGAGATGGGGTGAGTGTGAGAGAGAGAAGGGGAGAGTGAAAGGGGAGAGAGTGTATCACATTAGTCCGCACGGGAATAGGTGACGCTTCGGGTCGAGACCCTTCTTCAGACTGATGTCAGGGGGGCGGGACAAAGAAAGGATATAGGTGGAGAGAGGAAGGCAGTGGGAGAACTGGGAAGGGGGAGGGGGGAATAGGAGAGGGACAGAGGAACTGTCTAAAGTTGGAGAAGTCGATGTTCATACCGCTGGGCTGCAAGCTGCCCAAGCGAAATATGAGGTGCTGCTCCTCCAATTTCCGATGGGCCTCACTATGGCATGGAGGAGGCCCATGACAGAAAGGTCAGACCCGGTGGCTGAGTACTTCAACTCCCCCTCCAACTCCCAGTCTGACCTTTCTGAGAATTTCACAACTTCATAACTCTCTGGGTGAAAGAGTTTTTCCCCTCATCTCAGTACTAAATGGCCCACCCCTAAATCTTAAACTGTGGCACTTGGTTCTGGACTCCCCCCAACATCGGAAACATGTTTCCTGCATCCTTAATAATTGTATCTGTTTCTATAAGATCCCCTCTCATCCTACTAAACTCAGTGAATACAAGCCCAGTCGCTCTATTCTTTCATCATATGACAGTCCCGCCATCCTGGGAATTAATCTCGTGAACCTGCGCTGCATTCCCTCAATAGCAAGAATGTCCTTCCACAAATTGGGAGACCAAAGGTGCACACAATACCTCAGATGTGGTCTCACCAGGGCCCTGTACAACTGCAGAAGGATCTCTTTGCTCCTGTACTCAAATCCTCTCGTTGCGAAGGCTAACATGCCATTAGCTTTCTTCATTGCCTGCCGTACCTGCATGCTTACTTTTAGTGACTGATCTACAAGGATTCACAGGTCTTGTTGCACTTCCTCTTTTCATAATCTGACACCATTCAGATAATAATCTTGCCTTCTTGTTCTTGCCACCAAAGTGGATAACCTCACATTTATCCACATTACACTGCATCTGCCCACTCACCCAACCTATACAAGTCACCCTGCATCCTCATAGCATCTTCTTCACAGTTCATCATGCCACCCAGCTTTGTGTCATCTGCAAATCTGCTTATGTTACTTTTTATTCCTTCATCAAAATCATCTATATATGGATTGTAAATGGCTGCGGTCCCAGAACCGAGCCTTGCGGTACACCACTAATCACTGCCTGCCATTGCGAAAGGGACCCATTAATTCCTACTCTTTGTTTCCTATCTGCCAACAATTTTCTATCCATGCCAATACACTGCCCCCATATACTACGTGCTCTAATTTTGCCCACTCATCTCCTGATTGCCCACTAATTGCCCACTAACCAGTGTCCTCATGTACCTGTCCAAATATCTTAGTGTTATTATTATGACGCTCCCTATGATACTGTGCACCTCCATGAGATCACTGCTCTCTCTACTGCGCTCCATGGAATAAAGTGCTGGCGTGTCCAGCCTTTCCCTCTAGCTCCGACCTTGTCTCCGGGCAACTTGTTCGATAATATATTCGGCACTCTTTACAAATTAGTGGCATATTTCCCAAACACGGTGGCAAAAAATATGTACATTACTAAGGGGGGCACGGTGGCGCAGCGGTAGAGTTGCTGCTTTACAGCGAATGCAGCGCCGGAGACTCAGGTTCGATCCTGACTACGGGTGCTGCACTGTAAGGAGTTTGTACGTTCTCCCCGTGACCTGCGTGGGTTTTCTCCGAGATCTTCGGTTTCCTCCCACACTCCAAAGACGTACAGGTATGTAGGTTAATTGGCTGGGTAAATGTTTTTAAAAAAAAATTAAAAAAATTGTCCCTAGTGGGTGTAGGATAGTGTTAATGTGCGGGGATCGCTGGGCGGCACGGACTTGGAGGGCCGAAAAGGCCTGTTTCCGGCTGTATATATATGATGATATGATGAGTGCGTCCTCACTAACGTCTTATCCAACTGAACATAACTTTCCTACTTTTAAATTTTATTCACTGGCTGATGAAGACAGTGGGCCAAAAATAACCTTCTCCACCACCCTATCCCCCCTGTTACGTCCCTTTTCTTGCAACTATGTACTTTTGTTCTGAGATCCCTCTGCTCTACAACACTCCCCAGCGAACTACCATTCGCGGTGAAGATCATGCACTGGTCTGACTTCCCAAAATTTAAACCTCACACTTACCTGCAAGAAACACCATTTGCTATTTCTCAGCTCACTTTCCAATTTGAAAAAGTTCCTGCTTTAATTCCTGCTCACCATTTTCACTGACTGTGATATCACAGGGGGAGAGAAATAGGCGAAAGAGAGAGGGGGATGAGAGAGAGAGAGATAGAGAAAGATTGAGAGAGGGTGAGAGAGAGGGGAGAGAGAAAGAGAGAGAAAGGGTGGAGAGGGAGGGTGATAGGGGAGAAATAGGGGGAGAGGGGGTATCAAATATTAGTTGTTTAATTTATTATTTTTAATGTTTTCTTATACAGTGGAGGGGGG
>NW_027601747.1:27500-78116 GCF_053455715.1 Rhinoraja longicauda
GGAATATTGTAACACGATCAGAATCAGGTCAACACCGGTTAACGGACGGAGTTATAAATCTTGAATTGTTCTGTTCACTTACCAGGGACTCCAACGGCAGCAATGATCACGTACAAGATTTTCTGCACGGCGTAATATTCCCAAAGCTTTTCCCCCATTTTCTCTGCCCAGCGACGTGTCCCCGTGAGCTACCGGTAATCTCTCGGAATGAAATGCCGGGGCAGAACATTCCCGGAGATTTTATACCATTTTCCGTCTCCACCGGGACAGTGAAGTTTCAACAGAATTAAAAATAGAGCTTTTGAAATGATTCGCAAACAGATGACATCAGCCAAGTGAAATCCCTGCTGAGACAGGTCGTGATTTATTCAGGGAATTGATTGAGAAATTGCAAAGAGTGGGAATTGTGGCGATACTGAGGGATGGAAATAGTAAGCGGCATTGTTCCAGCAAAGGGAATATTGTTCCAAACTCCATCGGATCCATCTCTCCACCACATGTTGGTTATCTGATTTTCTTCACTCAGCAAGGCAATCCCAAATTCAAGGGACCGTCTCAATGCTTCTGGTGCCCAGTTTGAAGGTGGACTGGACAGCCTTTGTGCACAGCGTGATGAATTAGTTCAACAGATCACATCAGACTAAAATGGCCCCTCCACTCTGTTTTAACACTCAATGTGATCGCGGCTTAACTGGTTGTAACCTCAACCCCACACTCCCGGCGACCCCTAGTGAGCATTTAGTCCTTGCTTGCCTGGAATGGATCTGGCTTTGCCTTGGGACAACAACATTCTCTACCTTCATCACCTCTGAGGAGGAAGGACCCAAAGACTCACGACACTCAGTGAACAGAACCATTGCCGTCTCAGAATTGTCTTAAAAGTAGAACACACGGCGAATGATGCAACATCTCTCCCTCCTCTCTTTCTCTCTCTCTCTCTCCATCTTTACTGCTATTCTCTCTCTGAACTGTTATTCTCGCCCCTACACTCTCTATTCTCCCTCTCTGTGCCTCCCGCTCTCTGCCAACCTCTCTCCCCTCCCACTCTTACTGCATCTCTCCCTCCTTCTCCCTGTATCTCTCTAATGCTTCCCTCTCCCCCTTTTGCCAACCCACTCGCTCTGAACTCCCCTCTCTCCTCATTTTTCCCACTCTCCCTTTGATCGTTCACTCTCCCTCCACCTCTTCATTCGTCTTCTCCTCTATCTCTCCCTTTTATCTTTGTACGACCTATTTCTCTATCAATTTCCCCACCTCTCCATCACTTACCATCACTTCTCTTTCCAAAGCCTTTCTTGGCAAGTGCAGTTACAACGGTTAGCCACCATGGGATGTAACAGCTGTCCCTAAACCCCCTCCCTCACGCTCGAGAAGCCCTTCCAGGTGAGACAGATGTTCACCTGCACCTCCTCTAATCTCATCTACTGCATGTGGTGTTCCAGGTATGGCCTCCTTTACATCGGCGTGGTGAAATGGAGACTCGGCGACCGTTTTGTCGAACACTCACCCTCGTTGTGCTAAGGTTTGCCGTATCTCCCCGTTGCAAGCCATTGTAACCCCCCTTCGCACACTGACCTTTCTGTCCTGGGCCTCCACCAGCGCCAGAGAGGTTACATTAAAACAGAAAGAACGCCGCTTCATAGTCCGCTTGGGAACCTTGCAACCTAATGGTATGAACATTAGCAAATGCCAGGTAACTAACGTGCAACTTCACGCTTTTCCCTCGCTCTATCTCTTCCTTCACGCGGACTCGCACTTGTTAATCCCCTCCACCTCCATCTTCAACCGATATTCCCTCCTCTCTCTTTATAATTCCAACCTGCTCAATCCTTATCTCGCAACTTTTATCTTTTAACCTCTGGTCTCAACCACCTAACTATTAAAACGGTATTCACCCACTCAGCATTCAACTCGCTTTGTCCTGCTGTTCCAGCCTTCTCCACCTTCCCACCACAATCAGTCTGAAGAAGGGTCTCGAACCGAACATCACCCATCCATGTCCTTGGCAGGCTTAGCCAGTTCAGCGTGCCCTCTACAACTCTCACCAACTTCGACAGATGCACCATAGAAAGTATATAATCAAGATGCATCACAGCTTGGATTGGGAACAGCTCCATACAAGAACGCCAGAAATTGCTGCGAATTGTCTAGACCATCACACAAAGCAACCTCCCATATATTGACTCAATTTATAAACCACGCTTCCTCGGCAAGGCCAGCAGCATAATCAAGAACGTGTCGCACCATTACCACTCCTGCTTCTCCTCTGTCCCATCAGGTAAAATGCACAGAAGTGTGAAAATGCACACCTCCAGTTTCAGGGACAGTGTCTTCCCAGCTGTTATCAGGCAACGGAATCATCCCACCACAACCAGAAAGCAGTGCTGAACTACTATCTACCTCTGTTGATCCTCGGACTATCCTCGATCAGATTTTGCAGGCTTTACCTCGCACTGAACGTTATCCCCTTATCATGTATCTATACTCTGTAAATGGCTCGACTGTAATGAAGTATTTTGTTTCCACTGACTGGGTAGCACGCAACAAAAGCTTTTCACGGTACCTCGGTACACGTGACACTAAACTGCACTGAACTGACATACTCAACTAGATTTCTCCAGAGGTGTAGCCTGACTCGCATTGGATATTGATTGTGTGTGACAGTGTGAGTGTGCGAGTCCGTGCAAGAGTGTGCTAGCACGTGTATGCGAGTGTGAATGTGTGAGATTGTGCACATGAGTCGGTGTGTATGCGTATGTGTTAGTGTATGCGGTTGCAGGAATTTCAATGATTCAGTAATACCTTATTATCACGTACCCAGGTAGAGTGAAATGCTTAGTTTTGCAGACAACCCGGTAACATCATGTAGAAGACCTCACCTAGGCGGTACACAAGTGTCCCCACATTTCGACACCGACAAAGTTACAAACGTTGGCCGGATAGTTGTATCTCCTGCCTGCCGCCGCACCGCGGGTCGCCCCTTCGTTCTCGGCTGCCTTCCTCGCTCTCCGACGGTCCACCTCCCTCTCTGCGGTTCCTCGCGGCTCCCACCTCACTCCCGAGGCGCGGTTCTCATCGCCATCCGCGGTGGGCGAGCTGGGCCGACACCGGCCGACTGACGGGCTTGGCCCCGCTCACCGGGAACACTCCCGACCACGCTGCGCTGCGCTACTCGACGCGAACATCCAAGGATAAACTCAATCCCAAAATGTGCGCGTGTGCATGCGGGTAGAGTATGTAAGAGTGCCTATATTTGTGTGTGTGTGTGTGTGTGTGTGTGTGTGTGTGTGTCTGTGCGAGTGCGTGAATGTGCGTGTGAGTGTGTGAGCATTAGTAAGTGTGGATGCAAGTGCGATTGAATGTATCTGTGTCTCTGAGTGGGAGAGTGCATGTGGGTTTGTGAAGGACAGTGTTTGCGTCTGTGCGTGTGTGTGGCTGTTTGTGAGAATGTGAGAGAATATGTGGGATGTGAGTTTGCCAGAGTGTTTGAACATGTAATTCTTTGATAGTGTGTGTGTGTGTGTGTGTGTGTGGGAGAGTATGTGATGGTGTTGTCAGAGAATGTGTTCGTGTGTAAGCTTTTGCGAATCAGTGCGTGTCTCTTAGTGCTAGTGCGTGTGAATATCTGTTAGTGTGAGTGCATGTGTACGTGTGATTGTATGTGAGAATGTGTGAGAGTATATTTGATTGTTTGTGATTGCATTTGAGAGATTGTGTGTGTCTTCGTGCGCGGGTATGTGTGTGTGCGTGTTCGACTGTGTTTGAGGCTGTGAACATGTGTGTTTCTAATGATATAATGGCATACTGTGGGTTTTAGTGACGACGTGACACGCTGTGGGGCATTACTGATGGAGTGACACAATGTATGGTAGTAATGGTGGATTAACACACTGAGGGTTGGTACAGGTGGAGTGACACACTTTGGAGTTGTATTGATGAAGTGACACACTGCGCAGTAGTACTGATGGAGTGACACACTGTGCAGTGTACTGATGGAGTGACACAATGTGGGGGTAGTACTGATGGAGTGACACAATGTGGGGGTAGTACTGATGGAGTGACACAATGTGGGGGTAGTACTGATGGAGTGACACAATGTGGGGGTAGTACTGATGGAGTGACACAATGTGGGGGTAGTACTGATGGAGTGACACAATGTGGGGGTAGTACTGATGGAGTGACACAATGCGCTGTGTTGTTGTTGTTGTTGGTCCTTCGGGTTCGAAGTTGACCATGACTTCACTTTCAGTTGGAGGATTGGTGACTGTTGGTCCTGAAGTGACTGGTGAGGCCAATCCGGGCCCGGAAGGCACGCCCACACGTAGGACACAAGTGGATGGGTGCTGCAGTGGGAGTGGGGGTAGCCCGGGCCTTGCGCGCGGTGCGTTTCCTCTGGGCCTCTTCAGTGCGTCTGTTCTCTGCTGCACGGGCTCCTGTGGTGAGCTTGCTACGCCAGGTTGGACGGTCCAGAGCAAGAGACTCCCAAGTGCTGAGGTTGATGTCCAAGTCTTTGAGGGACACTTTGAGGCAGTCCTTAAACCGTTTCTTCTGTCCTCCTACTGAGCGCTTGCCCTGACACAGTTCTCCATACAGAAGCTGTTTTGGCAGTCGACTCTCGGGCATTCTGACGACATGGCCTGCCCTTCTGGCTTGGGCTTTCCGTAGGAGGGTGTGGATGCTGGGGATTCCGGCCTGTTCCAAGACCTCTGTGTCGGGAATTTTGTCCTGCCACCTGATGTGAAGGAGTCTCCGTAAGCAGCTCAAGTGAAAGTGGTTGAGCTGTTTGGCATGTCTGCTGTAGACAGTCCAGGTCTCACTGGCATAGAGAAGAGTGGTGAGTACCACTGCACGGTAGACCTTCAGCTTGGTGGTAAGGCTGAGTCCTCTCCGCTCCCAAACATTCCCACGGAGTCGCCCAAAGGCAGCGCTGGCCTTGGCAATCCTGTTGTTGCCCTCAGCGTCAATGTTCACCACTCGCGAGAGTGTACTGCCCAGATAGGTAAAGTTGTCGACTGCCTGTAGATTCTGCCCCTTCACCGTGATGTGCGGTTCCTGGTAGGGCTTTCCAGGCGCGGCTAGTACATAACTTCAGACGTTTTGGTGCTAATGGAGAGACCAAAGTTGTCACAGGCCTGTGAGAAGCAGTCCATTTCATGCTGCATCTTCTGCTCTGTGCTAGCGTTGAGGGCGCAGTCATCAGCAAACAAGAAATCTCTGATGATGGTCTCCTTCACCTTTGTAACAGCTTGCAGGCACCTGAGGTTGAACAGCCTGCTGTCAGTTCCTGTACCTGATGTGTATTCCATCCTGGCAGTCACGGAAGGCATCGGTCAGCATGGCAGAGAAGACCATGCTGAAGAGTGTAGGGGCAAGAACACAACCTTGCTTCACGCCGTTTGTCACTGGAAAGGCTTCCGTCTCCATCATCTAACACTGTCACCATCATGCCGTCATGGAACTGCCGGACAATCGTGATGAACTTGCTGGGACGGCCAAACTTCTGCATTATCCACAAGCCATCTCTGCTGACAGTGTCGAGGGCCTTTGTCAGATCGACGAAGATCACGAACAGGTCGCTGAGCTGCTCTTGGCATTTTTCCTGGAGTTGGCGTGCAGCAAATATCATGTCGACAGTTCCACGCCCAGCACGGAAACCACACTGGCTTTCTGGAAGGAGACCCTGCTCAAGGTGTTGAATGAGACGGTTGAGCAGGATACGAGGCAAGATCTTCCCAGCTATGGACAGGAGGGAGATGCCTCGATGATTGTCGCAAGACTGGCGGTTGCCTTTCCTCTTGTAGATGTGGACTATGCTGGCATCTTTCAGCTGTTGTGGGAGCTTCCCTTCATTCCACATGGACTGGATGAGTTCAGTCAGCTTCTGCATCATGACAGGGCCTCCTACTTTGAACACTTCAGCACTACACTGTAGTACTGATGGAGTAACACCAGTTGATGCAGTTCTTGTGGATTAACACACTGTGGTTTGGTACAGATGGAGTGACACAGTGCAGCAGTACTGATGAAGTGACACACTTTGCAGTAGTTCTGATGGAGTGATACACCATGCGCCTCTACTGATGTAGTAACACACTGCGGGTAATACTGATGGAGTGACACAAGGAGTAGTACTGTTGTTATGACAAACTGTGAAGTAGTACTGACGAAGTGACACACAGTGGAATAATACTGTTTTAGTGACAAATTGTGAGGTAGTTCTGTTGTAATGACATACTGTGGGGAAGAATTGATGGATGAAACACTGTGGGATAGACTAATGGAGTGATACATTGTGAGGTAGTACTGAGGAACTGGCACACTGTGGCGTAGAATTGATGGACTGACACCCTGGGGTCGTACTGATGTAGTTCCACACTGAAGTAGTACTGACGGAGTGACAAACTGTGTGGTAAACACTCATGTCATTTCATCTGTACTACCACGCAGTTTGTCACTCCATCACCCCACCCCTTGGGGTAAAACTGATGGAGTGACACGCTGTGGAGCAGTGCTGATGGAGTGACACACTGCGCGGTTGTACTGATGGAGTGACATACTTCGGTGTAGTGCTGATTGAATGACACACTGGGGGTGGTATGGACAGAATGGCGCACATTGGGCGAGTACTGAAGTATTGACACAATGTTCGGTGGTACTGTCTGGTTGCACATTGTGACCTCCACACTGAAGTAGGACTGACGGTGGGGCAGCAGAGATGGAGGGTTACACTGTTGGGTAATACTAATTGAATGAGTCCATGTGGTTGTACATAATGGAATAACAAGCTTAAGGCAGTACTGATGGAGTGCATCACTGTGGTGTAGTACTGATGGAATAACATATTGTAGGGTAGTACTGATGGAGTAACACGCTCCAGTGTTGTACTGATGGAGTGTAACACTGTGGAGTAGTACTGGTGTAATGACGTACTTTGGAGGTGTATTGATGGAATGACACACTGTGGGGTAGCACGGATGTAATAGCACATTCTGTTGGAGTGACGCAGTAATACTGATGGATTGACACGCTCTGCGGTAGTACAGTTGCGATGAAAAACTGTGGTGAAATAGTGATGGAATTACACACTATGGAGTCGCTGCGATGGGTTAGCACACTGTGGGGTAATGCGGATGGAATGGCAGATTTGAGCAAGTCCTGATGGTGTCAAACACTTTGGGGAGTACTGATGGAAGAAGATACTGCGGGGAGCATTGATGGAGTGACACGTTCTAGGGTTGCACTGGAGTGACATGATGTGGGGCAGTGCTGATGGAGTGCAACACCATGGAGTTGTATTGATGCAGTGAGACACTGTGTGGTTTCACCGACGGAGTGACACACTGAGCAGTAGTACTATTGTGATGACAAACTGTGGTGTAGTACTAATGCAGTGACACACTGAGCGGCAATACTGATGGAGTGACACAATTTGTGGCAGCACTTATGGGGTGACACACGGATAGTCCTGATTGAATGATAAACATCGGGTAGTACTAATGGAGTGAGACATGGTGGAGAAATACTAATAGGGTGAAACTGTGGGGAATTACTGTTGGAGTTACAAAGTGATGTAGGGCTGATGGAGTGACACACTGTGGGGAATACTAATGGAGTGACACTGCGAGGAAGTACTGATGGGTTGACACTGTGGGGTAGTACTGATGGAGTGACACGCTGCGTGGTATACTGATGGAGTGATAATCAATGGTATGTACTGATGGAGTGACACACGGTGGCGTAGTACTGATGCGACGATAACACGAGTGATATTACTGATGGTGCGATGCTCTATGGGGAGGCACTGGTGGAGTGGCACAGTGTACGGTATTACAGATGGAGTAACAAACTATATTTTATTACTGATGCAGTGGCACACTGTGGGTAGTGCTGGTGGAGTGACACACTTTGAGGTAGTACTGATGGAGTGACACACTATGTGGCAGTACTGACGCAATAGCATACTGTGGAATAGTACTGATTGAGTGACACCCTGCGGTGTAGTACTGTTGGATAGACATATACCAGAGTAATACTGGTGGATTGAAGCACTGTGGGGTAGTACTGATGGAAGGACTCATTGCGTAGTACTCATGGAGTGACACACCGTTGGATAGTACTGATAGAGTGACACCCTGCGTGGTAGCACTAATGGAATAATACACAATGTAGTACTGATGTTGAAAAACACTGTGGGTGTGTATTGATGGAATGGTACAGTGCGGTAGTACCAATGAAGTGACACGCTCTGGGGTTGTACTGATGGGGTGACATAGTGTGTTGTAGTAATGATCGTCTAACACACTGTAGGCTTGTATTGATGGAGTGAAGACCAGTGGGATAGTATTGATGGAGTAACACAATGTGGGCAGTACAGATGGAGCAATAACCTTTGGGGTAGTACTAGTGAAGTGACAAACTGTGGGCGGGCACTGATGGAGTAAAACATTTTGGTGTATTACTGATAGATTGACACAGTGTGCGGTAGTACTGATGGAGGAACAAGCGATATGGTAGTACTGATGTCGTGGCACACTCTCAGATAGTATTAATGGTGTGAAACTAAACGGGGCAGTACTGATGTAATGACACATTATAGTGTAGTTCTGATGGAGTGACACATTGAGGGGAGAACTGATCGAATGACGCACTGTGGGATAGTACTGATGGAATGACTATCCATTTGCTAGTATTGATGCAATGGCATTCTATGGGATAGTACCGAATGAATGACACGTTGTGATGCAGTGATGATGGAGTAACCGACGATGTGGTAGTACTGATGGAGTGACACGCTGTGCGATAATACTTATGGATTCGCATCCTGTGGGGTAGTAGTGAAAGTGGTATATTTTGGGGTAGTACTGATATAGTGACACTTTCGATGGTATTATTGAAGGGGTGAAAAACTGTGGGTAGAACTGATGAAATTACATACTGAAGGTGGTACTGACACAGTGAAACGCCGTCGGGAAGAAATGATGGAATGACATACTGTGGGGTTGTACTGATGAGAGTGACACGCTCTTGGGTACGACTAATGGAGTAACATGTAGTACTGATGGAGTGGTAGACTGTGAAGTAGTATTGATGAGAGACCTAACGTAGGGTATTATTGATGTAATGGCACATTCTGGGGTATTACTGATATAGTGACACACTATGCGGTAGTACTGTTGTTATGACATAATGTGGGATAGAATTGGTAGTGACACTCTGCAGTAGTACTGATGGAGTGACGCACTGTAGGATAGTACTGATGTAATGGTTTCCTGTCGGATAGTACTGATGGAGTGACGCACTGTGGGGTAGTGCTGGTGCAATGGTATACTGTGGGATAGTACTGATGGAGTGACGCACTGTGGGGTAGTACTGGTGTAACGGTATACTGTTGGATAGTACTGATGGAGTGACATCGGCGAGACCAAGCGCAAGCTCGACGATCGTTTCGCTGAACAGCTCCACACAGTCGTACCTGATCTCCCGGTTGCTCAGCACTTTAACTCACCCCCGCTCCCCCATTCCCAATCTGAACTTTCTGTCCTGGGCATCCTCCGTTGTCAGAGTGAGGCCCAGCGCAAATTGGAGGAACAGCACTTCATACTTCGCTTGGGCAGCAAACATACCAGCGATATGAACATTGACTTCTCTAACTTCAATTAGCCATTGCTTCCCCTCTCTCTCCATCCCTCCTCCTTCCCAGTTCTCCCACCAGTCTCACTGTCTCCAACAACATTCTATCACTTTCCTGTCGACCTCTCCGACATCAGTCTAAAGGGTCTCGACCCGAAACTTCACCCATTCTTTCTCTCCAGAGATGCTGCCTGTCTCGTTGAGTTACACCAGCATTTTGTGCCTACCTTCGATTTAAACCAGCATCTGCATTTCTTTCCTACACGAAGTACAAGGCACGGCAGGACTTTCGGCTAATAATAGCTGTGCCGAACATGAGACGACCAACCTTACCTGCCTGCTCACAATGTATATCCCTTCATTACCTGAAAATCTGAACTTGTCTTAAATGTCACTATTGTATCTGCCTCCAACACCAGTGGAGTGGGTGGTAAGATTTTAGGACCCGTTATACAGGATGATGTGACAGAGTATTTATAAGTTCACGATGAAATAGGCATAAGTTGGCATGGCTTTGTGAAGGGAAGGTCGTGTTTGATAAATTTGCTGGAATTATTTGAAGAAGTAAATAGCAAAACATCCAAAGGAGAGACAGTAGATGTTGTTAACTTTGATTTTCAGAAAAACTTTGACCAGGTGTCACAAGATGGCTGCTTAGGAAGATGAGAGCCAACGGTGACAAAGGGCAAACATCAGCATGGATAACTGGCTGGCTGGATGGCAGAAGACAAAGAGTGGCAATAAAGAGGGATTTTTTTCTCGTTGGCTAACAGTAACTAGTGAAGATCTTCAAGGATCGGTGTTTGTCCGCTACTCCACGTTTTATATTATGATTTGGACGAGGGGATTGAAGGCTTTGTGGCCAGGTTTTCAGATGTTACGAAAAAAGGTGGAAGGGCAGGTAGTTTAGAGAAAGCATGGACTCCGCAGAAGGACTAGGACATGTTGGGGGAATGGGTAGAGAAGTGGCAGATGGAATATAGTGTAGCAAAGTGCGGAGTACTGCATTTTGGTAGTAGGAATAATGGCGTAGACTATTGTCTAAGTGGGAAAATAATCCATCAATCTGAAGTTCAAAGGGACTTGGGAGTGCTGGTTATCGTGTCGTATCTCCGTTCGTGCTACGGCCCAACAACGTGGAGTCGGCGGCCTCCAGCTGGGATCGACCTTGAAGAATCCGGTGGCAGGGCCTGGACTTGCCATCTCGGAGGCTTCGGCCGTGGGCCCTGCAGACCGCAACATCTGGAGTTCGCAGGTCCCTGGCTGGCGACCGGCTTTCGGGAGCTCCAGCCGTAGCAGCTTCGACCGCCCCGAAGCGCGAAGTTTGACCGACCCGCTCGCAGGGCCCTCATCGCCCTGCGTGGCTCGGTCGCGGCACTTCCCATCACCCGGTGGGGGCTTAGGACCTTCATCGGCCTGCTCGGCTCGGCCCTGGGACTTTCCATCGCCCGGTGGGGGTTCAAAAGTCGAGAGCCTCGGTCGCCTCGTGGCACCATGGGAGAAGAATGAGGAGGAGATAAGACTTTTCTTTGCCTTCCATCACAGTGAGGGTGTGCCTGGAGCAATTACTGTGATGGCTGTTTGTGTTAAAATTGTAATTGTGTGTCTTGTGTTCTTTATTGTCTACTGCCGGACTCACGTGAGAGGACGCTGGCGCTATTTGTTCGACGCTGCTCCGTCAGGACAAATCTTTTGTTTGTTTGTTTGTTTTTATGTCCTGACTGTTTTGTAAAGCGTCTTTGAGCAATTGGAAAAGCGCTATAAAAAATAAATGTTTATTATTATTATTATTATTATTATTATTATTATTCCCAAATTTGTTATCTGCAAGTTGAATCGGTGAGAGTGATCAGCCATGATCACATGGAATGGTGGCGCTGGCTCGAAGGGCCGAATGGCCTACTCCTGCACCTATTGTCTATTGTCTATTGTCTAATGGAAGCAAACTCATTGCCAGCATTTATTTCAAGAGGACTTGTACACAGAAAAACGGATGTCATGTTGAGGTTATACAAGGCGACGGGAAGGCCGCATTTGGAATATTGTGAGCAATTCTGGGCACCATATCAGAGGAACGGTGTGCTGGCTCTGGAGAGGGTCCAGAGGAGGTTTACAAGAATGATCCCAGCAATAAGTTAACCTATGGCGAGCGTATGTCGGCTCCCGGCTTGCACTCAGAGTTTAGAGGTATGAGGGTGGACCTCATTGAAACATACAGATATGTGAATGGTTTAGATCCAGTGGATGTGGAAAGTATGTTTCCACTTGTGGGAGCGTCTCGGACAAGAGATCATTTCCTCAGAATTAATCTACGTTCTCTTTTGAAGATGATCAGAAATTTAATTAGTCAGAAGGTGATGAATTTGTGGAATTATTTGCCACAACAGGCTGTGTACGTCACGTCACTGGATATTTAAAGGCGTAGACAGAAAGATTCTGGATTAATACAGGTATCAGAAGTTATGGGGAGATGGTAGGAGAATGGGGGTTGGAGGGCAAAAGCTTGGCGGATAAGACGATCGGCCGAATGGTCTAATTCTACTCCTATTCCTTATCACCCAATGCCCACCTGCGGTATTGCATAGAATGCACTTACAGTCCCTTGCTTTCCCCGCACACCTCGTTTAAACTTCATCGCTTTCACCATAAAGGGGTGGCCTTCAATACTTGATATTTCCATCTTGACAAGAATGTTCTGACTGTTTACCATATATTTGCCTCTCATAATTTGCTTTCGATCTATCAGGTTACTGCCCGAACTCCGATGAATCAGTCCAACGTCTGGTTGTTCATAAGCCCCAGGCGATGTTCTTGTAAACGCGTTGAACACGATTTCCGAAGCGCCCATATCCTTCGTGTACGAGAGCGAACATAACTGTACACAATGCTGCAAAAGCGGCCGAAGTAAAGTTCTCTAAAGTTGAATATTGACATCTGACTCATATTCAATGACTCGGTGCCTGCCTGCCACCCGCGCCAACCTGAAGGGCCCAAACACTTGTCTTACACTCAGCCCATAACAGATATTGATTAACCCCATACATACATACATACTTAGACAGAACAGGGATAAAGAATAAACAGGTGTCGTGCGTGTGTGTGCGCGCGTTATAAACAAGTGCTGTCTGTGAAAAAATCTTTATTGGTGTACGGTTCCTCCTGACATCCACCCACCCACCCACCCACCCACCGATCGATCAATCAATCAATCTTTGATTAATTCTTATTATTAATAATATTAATTATTATTACTATAGTATTATTATTGTATTTACTACCCCCGGCACGTAGCTGAACCTCCAGGGCAGGGAGGAGACTATCCGGCATTTGGAAGTGCTTCCGGGAAGTGTGTCTGATGTGTGTGGGTCTGTGTGTGTGTCTGTGTGTGTGTCTGTGTGTGGGTGTGTGTTTGGGTCTGTGTTTGAGTCTGTGTTTGGGTCTGTGTTTGGGTGTGTGTTTGGGTTTGTGTTTGGGTTTGTGTTTGGATTTATGTTTGGGTCTGTGTTTGGGTTTGTGTTTGGGTTTGTGTTTGGATTTATGTTTGGGTTTGTGATTGGGTTTGTGTTTGGGTTTGTGTCTGGTGTCTGGTGTGGGCGTTATAAACAAGTGCCGCGTGCTGTCTGTGGAAAGATCTTTATTGGTGTACGGTTGCTGTAATGTTAAATGCAGTGATGGCCTTGCATTAATGCAATATTACACCACCCTGGGATGTGAAATGCATTAAAAAATCATTGCAATAATCATGCAAAACCTCTCAAATGTTAAATGCAATTGATGCATCGCATTAGGATAACTTTGCAGGCTGCTGCAATGTTAAATGCAGTGATGGCCTTGCATTAAAGTCACCTAGCTACCCCCAATGGATGTAATATGCATTAAATTAATTGCAATACTTTTGCAAAACCTCTCAAATGTTAAATGCAACAAATGCATCGCATTAGGATGACTTTTCAGGCTGCTGCAATGTTAAATGCAGTGATCGCCTTGCATTAAAGAAATATTGCAACACCCTGCGATGTGAAATGCAATAATAATCCTGCAAAACCTCTCAAATGTTAAATGCGACTAATGCATCATATTAGGATAACTTTGCAGGCTGCTGCATTGTTAAATGCAGCGCTGGCGTTGCATTAAAGCAATATTGCAACCCCTGGGATGTTAAATGCAATAAAATTAATTGCAATAATTTTGCAAAACCTCTCAAATGTTAAATGCCATTAATGCAACGCATTAGAACAACTCTGCAGGCTCCTGCAATGTTAAATGCAGCGCAGGCCTTGCATTAAAGCAAAATTGCAGCTGTTCTGCGGTATTAAACGCATTAAAATCATTGTAATAATCATGCAAAATCTCTCAAATGTTCAATGCAACTAATGCATCGTATTATGATAACATTGCAGACTGCTGCAAAGTTAAATGCAGTGATGGCCTTGCATTGAAGAAATATTGCAGCCTCCTGGGATGTTTAATGCAATAAAATTAATTGCAAAAATCATGCAAAACCACTCAAATGTTAAATGCAACTGATGCAACGCATTAAAATCTTTATTGGTGTACGGTTCCCTCCTGACATCCATCCACCCACCCACCGATCGATCAATCAATCAATCTTTGATTAATTCTTATTATTATTAATAATATTAATTATTATTACTATAGTATTATTATTGTATTTACTACCCCCGGCACGTAGCTGAACCTCCAGGGCAGGGAGGAGACTATCCGGCATTTGGAAGTGCTTCCGGGAAGTGTGTCTGATGTGTGTGTGTCTGTGTGTGTGTCTGTGTGTGTGTCTGTGTGTGGGTGTGTGTTTGGGTCTGTGTTTGAGTCTGTGTTTGGGTCTGTGTTTGGGTCTGTGTTTGGGTTTGTGATTGGGTTTGTGTTTGGGTTTGTGTTTGGATTTATGTTTGGGTCTGTGTTTGGGTTTGTGTTTGGGTTTGTGTCTGGTGTCTGGTGTGGGCGTTATAAACAAGTGCCGCGTGCTGTCTGTGGAAAGATCTTTATTGGTGTACGGTTGCTGTAATGTTAAATGCAGTGATGGCCTTGCATTAATGCAATATTACACCACCCTGGGATGTGAAATGCATTAAAAAATCATTGCAATAATCATGCAAAACCTCTCAAATGTTAAATGCAATTGATGCATCGCATTAGGATAACTTTGCAGGCTGCTGCAATGTTAAATGCAGTGATGGCCTTGCATTAAAGTCACCTAGCTACCCCCAATGGATGTAATATGCATTAAATTAATTGCAATAATTTTGCAAAACCTCTCAAATGTTAAATGCAACAAATGCATCGCATTAGGATGACTTTTCAGGCTGCTGCAATGTTAAATGCAGTGATCGCCTTGCATTAAAGAAATATTGCAACACCCTGCGATGTGAAATGCAATAATAATCCTGCAAAACCTCTCAAATGTTAAATGCGACTAATGCATCGTATTAGGATAACTTTGCAGGCTGCTGCATTGTTAAATGCAGCGCTGGCGTTGCATTAAAGCAATATTGCAACCCCTGGGATGTTAAATGCAATAAAATTAATTGCAATAATTTTGCAAAACCTCTCAAATGTTAAATGCAATTAATGCAACGCATTAGAACAACTCTGCAGGCTCCTGCAATGTTAAATGCAGCGCAGGCCTTGCATTAAAGCAAAATTGCAGCTGTTCTGGGGTATTAAACGCATTAAAATCATTGTAATAATCATGCAAAATCTCTCAAATGTTCAATGCAACTAATGCATCGTATTATGATAACATTGCAGACTGCTGCAAAGTTAAATGCAGTGATGGCCTTGCATTAAAGAAATATTGCAGCCTCCTGGGATGTTTAATGCAATAAAATTAATTGCAGTAATCATGCAAAACCACTCAAATGTTAAATGCAACTGATGCAACGCATTAAAATCTTTATTGGTGTACGGTTCCCTCCTGACATCCATCCACCCACCCACCGATCGATCAATCAATCAATCTTTGATTAATTCTTATTATTATTAATAATATTAATTATTATTACTATAGTATTATTATTGTATTTACTACCCCCGGCACGTAGCTGAACCTCCAGGGCAGGGAGGAGACTATCCGGCATTTGGAAGTGCTTCCGGGAAGTGTGTCTGATGTGTGTGTGTCTGTGTGTGTGTCTGTGTGTGTGTCTGTGTGTGGGTGTGTGTTTGGGTCTGTGTTTGAGTCTGTGTTTGGGTCTGTGTTTGGGTCTGTGTTTGGGTTTGTGATTGGGTTTGTGTTTGGGTTTGTGTTTGGATTTATGTTTGGGTCTGTGTTTGGGTTTGTGTTTGGGTTTGTGTCTGGTGTCTGGTGTGGGCGTTATAAACAAGTGCCGCGTGCTGTCTGTGGAAAGATCTTTATTGGTGTACGGTTGCTGTAATGTTAAATGCAGTGATGGCCTTGCATTAATGCAATATTACACCACCCTGGGATGTGAAATGCATTAAAAAATCATTGCAATAATCATGCAAAACCTCTCAAATGTTAAATGCAATTGATGCATCGCATTAGGATAACTTTGCAGGCTGCTGCAATGTTAAATGCAGTGATGGCCTTGCATTAAAGTCACCTAGCTACCCCCAATGGATGTAATATGCATTAAATTAATTGCAATAATTTTGCAAAACCTCTCAAATGTTAAATGCAACAAATGCATCGCATTAGGATGACTTTTCAGGCTGCTGCAATGTTAAATGCAGTGATCGCCTTGCATTAAAGAAATATTGCAACACCCTGCGATGTGAAATGCAATAATAATCCTGCAAAACCTCTCAAATGTTAAATGCGACTAATGCATCGTATTAGGATAACTTTGCAGGCTGCTGCATTGTTAAATGCAGCGCTGGCGTTGCATTAAAGCAATATTGCAACCCCTGGGATGTTAAATGCAATAAAATTAATTGCAATAATTTTGCAAAACCTCTCAAATGTTAAATGCAATTAATGCAACGCATTAGAACAACTCTGCAGGCTCCTGCAATGTTAAATGCAGCGCAGGCCTTGCATTAAAGCAAAATTGCAGCTGTTCTGGGGTATTAAACGCATTAAAATCATTGTAATAATCATGCAAAATCTCTCAAATGTTCAATGCAACTAATGCATCGTATTATGATAACATTGCAGACTGCTGCAAAGTTAAATGCAGTGATGGCCTTGCATTAAAGAAATATTGCAGCCTCCTGGGATGTTTAATGCAATAAAATTAATTGCATCCATCCACCCACCCACCGATCGATCAATCAATCTTTGATTAATTCTTATTATTATTAATAATATTAATTATTATTACTATAGTATTATTATTGTATTTACTACCCCCGGCACGTAGCTGAACCTCCAGGGCAGGGAGGAGACTATCCGGCATTTGGAAGTGCTTCCGGGAAGTGTGTCTGATGTGTGTGTGTCTGTGTGTGTGTCTGTGTGTGTGTCTGTGTGTGGGTGTGTGTTTGGGTCTGTGTTTGAGTCTGTGTTTGGGTCTGTGTTTGGGTCTGTGTTTGGGTTTGTGATTGGGTTTGTGTTTGGGTTTGTGTTTGGATTTATGTTTGGGTCTGTGTTTGGGTTTGTGTTTGGGTTTGTGTCTGGTGTCTGGTGTGGGCGTTATAAACAAGTGCCGCGTGCTGTCTGTGGAAAGATCTTTATTGGTGTACGGTTGCTGTAATGTTAAATGCAGTGGTGGCCTTGCATTAATGCAATATTACACCACCCTGGGATGTGAAATGCATTAAAAAATCATTGCAATAATCATGCAAAACCTCTCAAATGTTAAATGCAATTGATGCATCGCATTAGGATAACTTTGCAGGCTGCTGCAATGTTAAATGCAGTGATGGCCTTGCATTAAAGTCACCTAGCTACCCCCAATGGATGTAATATGCATTAAATTAATTGCAATAATTTTGCAAAACCTCTCAAATGTTAAATGCAACAAATGCATCGCATTAGGATGACTTTTCAGGCTGCTGCAATGTTAAATGCAGTGATCGCCTTGCATTAAAGAAATATTGCAACACCCTGCGATGTGAAATGCAATAATAATCCTGCAAAACCTCTCAAATGTTAAATGCGACTAATGCATCGTATTAGGATAACTTTGCAGGCTGCTGCATTGTTAAATGCAGCGCTGGCGTTGCATTAAAGCAATATTGCAACCCCCTGGGATGTTAAATGCAATAAAATTAATTGCAATAATTTTGCAAAACCTCTCAAATGTTAAATGCAATTAATGCAACGCATTAGAACAACTCTGCAGGCTCCTGCAATGTTAAATGCAGCGCAGGCCTTGCATTAAAGCAAAATTGCAGCTGTTCTGGGGTATTAAACGCATTAAAATCATTGTAATAATCATGCAAAATCTCTCAAATGTTCAATGCAACTAATGCATCGTATTATGATAACATTGCAGACTGCTGCAAAGTTAAATGCAGTGATGGCCTTGCATTAAAGAAATATTGCAGCCTCCTGGGATGTTTAATGCAATAAAATTAATTGCAATAATCATGCAAAACCACTCAAATGTTAAATGCAACTGATGCAACGCATTAAAATCTTTATTGGTGTACGGTTCCCTCCTGACATCCATCCACCCACCCACCGATCGATCAATCAATCAATCTTTGATTAATTCTTATTATTATTAATAATATTAATTATTATTACTATAGTATTATTATTGTATTTACTACCCCCGGCACGTAGCTGAACCTCCAGGGCAGGGAGGAGACTATCCGGCATTTGGAAGTGCTTCCGGGAAGTGTGTCTGATGTGTGTGTGTGTCTGTGTGTGTGTCTGTGTGTGTGTGTCTGTGTGTGGGTGTGTGTTTGGGTCTGTGTTTGAGTCTGTGTTTGGCTCTGTGTTTGGGTCTGTGTTTGGGTTTGTGATTGGGTTTGTGTTTGGGTTTGTGTTTGGATTTATGTTTGGGTCTGTGTTTGGGTTTGTGTTTGGGTTTGTGTCTGGTGTCTGGTGTGGGCGTTATAAACAAGTGCCGCGTGCTGTCTGTGGAAAGATCTTTATTGGTGTACGGTTGCTGTAATGTTAAATGCAGTGATGGCCTTGCATTAATGCAATATTACACCACCCTGGGATGTGAAATGCATTAAAAAATCATTGCAATAATCATGCAAAACCTCTCAAATGTTAAATGCAATTGATGCATCGCATTAGGATAACTTTGCAGGCTGCTGCAATGTTAAATGCAGTGATGGCCTTGCATTAAAGTCACCTAGCTACCCCCAATGGATGTAATATGCATTAAATTAATTGCAATAATTTTGCAAAACCTCTCAAATGTTAAATGCAACAAATGCATCGCATTAGGATGACTTTTCAGGCTGCTGCAATGTTAAATGCAGTGATCGCCTTGCATTAAAGAAATATTGCAACACCCTGCGATGTGAAATGCAATAATAATCCTGCAAAACCTCTCAAATGTTAAATGCGACTAATGCATCGTATTAGGATAACTTTGCAGGCTGCTGCATTGTTAAATGCAGCGCTGGCGTTGCATTAAAGCAATATTGCAACCCCCTGGGATGTTAAATGCAATAAAATTAATTGCAATAATTTTGCAAAACCTCTCAAATGTTAAATGCAATTAATGCAACGCATTAGAACAACTCTGCAGGCTCCTGCAATGTTAAATGCAGCGCAGGCCTTGCATTAAAGCAAAATTGCAGCTGTTCTGGGGTATTAAACGCATTAAAATCATTGTAATAATCATGCAAAATCTCTCAAATGTTCAATGCAACTAATGCATCGTATTATGATAACATTGCAGACTGCTGCAAAGTTAAATGCAGTGATGGCCTTGCATTAAAGAAATATTGCAGCCTCCTGGGATGTTTAATGCAATAAAATTAATTGCAGTAATCATGCAAAACCACTCAAATGTTAAATGCAACTGATGCAACGCATTAAAATCTTTATTGGTGTACGTTTCCCTCCTGACATCCATCCACCCACCCACCGATCGATCAATCAATCAATCTTTGATTAATTCTTATTATTATTAATAATATTAATTATTATTACTATAGTATTATTATTGTATTTACTACCCCCGGCACGTAGCTGAACCTCCAGGGCAGGGAGGAGACTATCCGGCATTTGGAAGTGCTTCCGGGAAGTGTGTCTGATGTGTGTGTGTCTGTGTGTGTGTCTGTGTGTGTGTCTGTGTGTGGGTGTGTGTTTGGGTCTGTGTTTGAGTCTGTGTTTGGGTCTGTGTTTGGGTCTGTGTTTGGGTTTGTGATTGGGTTTGTGTTTGGGTTTGTGTTTGGATTTATGTTTGGGTCTGTGTTTGGGTTTGTGTTTGGGTTTGTGTCTGGTGTCTGGTGTGGGCGTTATAAACAAGTGCCGCGTGCTGTCTGTGGAAAGATCTTTATTGGTGTACGGTTGCTGTAATGTTAAATGCAGTGATGGCCTTGCATTAATGCAATATTACACCACCCTGGGATGTGAAATGCATTAAAAAATCATTGCAATAATCATGCAAAACCTCTCAAATGTTAAATGCAATTGATGCATCGCATTAGGATAACTTTGCAGGCTGCTGCAATGTTAAATGCAGTGATGGCCTTGCATTAAAGTCACCTAGCTACCCCCAATGGATGTAATATGCATTAAATTAATTGCAATAATTTTGCAAAACCTCTCAAATGTTAAATGCAACAAATGCATCGCATTAGGATGACTTTTCAGGCTGCTGCAATGTTAAATGCAGTGATCGCCTTGCATTAAAGAAATATTGCAACACCCTGCGATGTGAAATGCAATAATAATCCTGCAAAACCTCTCAAATGTTAAATGCGACTAATGCATCGTATTAGGATAACTTTGCAGGCTGCTGCATTGTTAAATGCAGCGCTGGCGTTGCATTAAAGCAATATTGCAACGCCCTGGGATGTTAAATGCAATAAAATTAATTGCAATAATTTTGCAAAACCTCTCAAATGTTAAATGCAATTAATGCAACGCATTAGAACAACTCTGCAGGCTCCTGCAATGTTAAATGCAGCGCAGGCCTTGCATTAAAGCAAAATTGCAGCTGTTCTGGGGTATTAAACGCATTAAAATCATTGTAATAATCATGCAAAATCTCTCAAATGTTCAATGCAACTAATGCATCGTATTATGATAACATTGCAGACTGCTGCAAAGTTAAATGCAGTGATGGCCTTGCATTAAAGAAATATTGCAGCCTCCTGGGATGTTTAATGCAATAAAATTAATTGCAGTAATCATGCAAAACCACTCAAATGTTAAATGCAACTGATGCAACGCATTAAAATCTTTATTGGTGTACGGTTCCCTCCTGACATCCATCCACCCACCCACCGATCGATCAATCAATCAATCTTTGATTAATTCTTATTATTATTAATAATATTAATTATTATTACTATAGTATTATTATTGTATTTACTACCCCCGGCACGTAGCTGAACCTCCAGGGCAGGGAGGAGACTATCCGGCATTTGGAAGTGCTTCCGGGAAGTGTGTCTGATGTGTGTGTGTCTGTGTGTGTGTCTGTGTGTGGGTGTGTGTTTGGGTCTGTGTTTGAGTCTGTGTTTGGGTCTGTGTTTGGGTCTGTGTTTGGGTTTGTGATTGGGTTTGTGTTTGGGTTTGTGTTTGGATTTATGTTTGGGTCTGTGTTTGGGTTTGTGTTTGGGTTTGTGTCTGGTGTCTGGTGTGGGCGTTATAAACAAGTGCCGCGTGCTGTCTGTGGAAAGATCTTTATTGGTGTACGGTTGCTGTAATGTTAAATGCAGTGATGGCCTTGCATTAATGCAATATTACACCACCCTGGGATGTGAAATGCATTAAAAAATCATTGCAATAATCATGCAAAACCTCTCAAATGTTAAATGCAATTGATGCATCGCATTAGGATAACTTTGCAGGCTGCTGCAATGTTAAATGCAGTGATGGCCTTGCATTAAAGTCACCTAGCTACCCCCAATGGATGTAATATGCATTAAATTAATTGCAATAATTTTGCAAAACCTCTCAAATGTTAAATGCAACAAATGCATCGCATTAGGATGACTTTTCAGGCTGCTGCAATGTTAAATGCAGTGATCGCCTTGCATTAAAGAAATATTGCAACACCCTGCGATGTGAAATGCAATAATAATCCTGCAAAACCTCTCAAATGTTAAATGCGACTAATGCATCGTATTAGGATAACTTTGCAGGCTGCTGCATTGTTAAATGCAGCGCTGGCGTTGCATTAAAGCAATATTGCAACCCCTGGGATGTTAAATGCAATAAAATTAATTGCAATAATTTTGCAAAACCTCTCAAATGTTAAATGCAATTAATGCAACGCATTAGAACAACTCTGCAGGCTCCTGCAATGTTAAATGCAGCGCAGGCCTTGCATTAAAGCAAAATTGCAGCTGTTCTGGGGTATTAAACGCATTAAAATCATTGTAATAATCATGCAAAATCTCTCAAATGTTCAATGCAACTAATGCATCGTATTATGATAACATTGCAGACTGCTGCAAAGTTAAATGCAGTGATGGCCTTGCATTAAAGAAATATTGCAGCCTCCTGGGATGTTTAATGCAATAAAATTAATTGCAGTAATCATGCAAAACCACTCAAATGTTAAATGCAACTGATGCAACGCATTAAAATCTTTATTGGTGTACGGTTCCCTCCTGACATCCATCCACCCACCCACCGATCGATCAATCAATCAATCTTTGATTAATTCTTATTATTATTAATAATATTAATTATTATTACTATAGTATTATTATTGTATTTACTACCCCCGGCACGTAGCTGAACCTCCAGGGCAGGGAGGAGACTATCCGGCATTTGGAAGTGCTTCCGGGAAGTGTGTCTGATGTGTGTGTGTCTGTGTGTGTGTCTGTGTGTGGGTGTGTGTTTGGGTCTGTGTTTGAGTCTGTGTTTGGGTCTGTGTTTGGGTCTGTGTTTGGGTTTGTGATTGGGTTTGTGTTTGGGTTTGTGTTTGGATTTATGTTTGGGTCTGTGTTTGGGTTTGTGTTTGGGTTTGTGTCTGGTGTCTGGTGTGGGCGTTATAAACAAGTGCCGCGTGCTGTCTGTGGAAAGATCTTTATTGGTGTACGGTTGCTGTAATGTTAAATGCAGTGATGGCCTTGCATTAATGCAATATTACACCACCCTGGGATGTGAAATGCATTAAAAAATCATTGCAATAATCATGCAAAACCTCTCAAATGTTAAATGCAATTGATGCATCGCATTAGGATAACTTTGCAGGCTGCTGCAATGTTAAATGCAGTGATGGCCTTGCATTAAAGTCACCTAGCTACCCCCAATGGATGTAATATGCATTAAATTAATTGCAATAATTTTGCAAAACCTCTCAAATGTTAAATGCAACAAATGCATCGCATTAGGATGACTTTTCAGGCTGCTGCAATGTTAAATGCAGTGATCGCCTTGCATTAAAGAAATATTGCAACACCCTGCGATGTGAAATGCAATAATAATCCTGCAAAACCTCTCAAATGTTAAATGCGACTAATGCATCGTATTAGGATAACTTTGCAGGCTGCTGCATTGTTAAATGCAGCGCTGGCGTTGCATTAAAGCAATATTGCAACCCCTGGGATGTTAAATGCAATAAAATTAATTGCAATAATTTTGCAAAACCTCTCAAATGTTAAATGCAATTAATGCAACGCATTAGAACAACTCTGCAGGCTCCTGCAATGTTAAATGCAGCGCAGGCCTTGCATTAAAGCAAAATTGCAGCTGTTCTGGGGTATTAAACGCATTAAAATCATTGTAATAATCATGCAAAATCTCTCAAATGTTCAATGCAACTAATGCATCGTATTATGATAACATTGCAGACTGCTGCAAAGTTAAATGCAGTGATGGCCTTGCATTAAAGAAATATTGCAGCCTCCTGGGATGTTTAATGCAATAAAATTAATTGCAATAATCATGCAAAACCACTCAAATGTTAAATGCAACTGATGCAACGCATTAAAATCTTTATTGGTGTACGGTTCCCTCCTGACATCCATCCACCCACCCACCGATCGATCAATCAATCAATCTTTGATTAATTCTTATTATTATTAATAATATTAATTATTATTACTATAGTATTATTATTGTATTTACTACCCCCGGCACGTAGCTGAACCTCCAGGGCAGGGAGGAGACTATCCGGCATTTGGAAGTGCTTCCGGGAAGTGTGTCTGATGTGTGTGTGTCCGTGTGTGTGTCTGTGTGTGTGTCTGTGTGTGGGTGTGTGTTTGGGTCTGTGTTTGAGTCTGTGTTTGGGTCTGTGTTTGGGTCTGTGTTTGGGTTTGTGATTGGGTTTGTGTTTGGGTTTGTGTTTGGATTTATGTTTGGGTCTGTGTTTGGGTTTGTGTTTGGGTTTGTGTCTGGTGTCTGGTGTGGGCGTTATAAACAAGTGCCGCGTGCTGTCTGTGGAAAGATCTTTATTGGTGTACGGTTGCTGTAATGTTAAATGCAGTGATGGCCTTGCATTAATGCAATATTACACCACCCTGGGATGTGAAATGCATTAAAAAATCATTGCAATAATCATGCAAAACCTCTCAAATGTTAAATGCAATTGATGCATCGCATTAGGATAACTTTGCAGGCTGCTGCAATGTTAAATGCAGTGATGGCCTTGCATTAAAGTCACCTAGCTACCCCCAATGGATGTAATATGCATTAAATTAATTGCAATAATTTTGCAAAACCTCTCAAATGTTAAATGCAACAAATGCATCGCATTAGGATGACTTTTCAGGCTGCTGCAATGTTAAATGCAGTGATCGCCTTGCATTAAAGAAATATTGCAACACCCTGCGATGTGAAATGCAATAATAATCCTGCAAAACCTCTCAAATGTTAAATGCGACTAATGCATCGTATTAGGATAACTTTGCAGGCTGCTGCATTGTTAAATGCAGCGCTGGCGTTGCATTAAAGCAATATTGCAACCCCCTGGGATGTTAAGTGCAATAAAATTAATTGCAATAATTTTGCAAAACCTCTCAAATGTTAAATGCAATTAATGCAACGCATTAGAACAACTCTGCAGGCTCCTGCAATGTTAAATGCAGCGCAGGCCTTGCATTAAAGCAAAATTGCAGCTGTTCTGGGGTATTAAACGCATTAAAATCATTGTAATAATCATGCAAAATCTCTCAAATGTTCAATGCAACTAATGCATCGTATTATGATAACATTGCAGACTGCTGCAAAGTTAAATGCAGTGATGGCCTTGCATTAAAGAAATATTGCAGCCTCCTGGGATGTTTAATGCAATAAAATTAATTGCAATAATCATGCAAAACCACTCAAATGTTAAATGCAACTGATGCAACGCATTAAAATCTTTATTGGTGTACGGTTCCCTCCTGACATCCATCCACCCACCCACCCATCGATCAATCAATCAATCTTTGATTAATTCTTATTATTATTAATAATATTAATTATTATTACTATAGTATTATTATTGTATTTACTACCCCCGGCACGTAGCTGAACCTCCAGGGCAGGGAGGAGACTATCCGGCATTTGGAAGTGCTTCCGGGAAGTGTGTCTGATGTGTGTGTGTCCGTGTGTGTGTCTGTGTGTGTGTCTGTGTGTGGGTGTGTGTTTGGGTCTGTGTTTGAGTCTGTGTTTGGGTCTGTGTTTGGGTCTGTGTTTGGGTTTGTGATTGGGTTTGTGTTTGGGTTTGTGTTTGGATTTATGTTTGGGTCTGTGTTTGGGTTTGTGTTTGGGTTTGTGTCTGGTGTCTGGTGTGGGCGTTATAAACAAGTGCCGCGTGCTGTCTGTGGAAAGATCTTTATTGGTGTACGGTTGCTGTAATGTTAAATGCAGTGATGGCCTTGCATTAATGCAATATTACACCACCCTGGGATGTGAAATGCATTAAAAAATCATTGCAATAATCATGCAAAACCTCTCAAATGTTAAATGCAATTGATGCATCGCATTAGGATAACTTTGCAGGCTGCTGCAATGTTAAATGCAGTGATGGCCTTGCATTAAAGTCACCTAGCTACCCCCAATGGATGTAATATGCATTAAATTAATTGCAATAATTTTGCAAAACCTCTCAAATGTTAAATGCAACAAATGCATCGCATTAGGATGACTTTTCAGGCTGCTGCAATGTTAAATGCAGTGATCGCCTTGCATTAAAGAAATATTGCAACACCCTGCGATGTGAAATGCAATAATAATCCTGCAAAACCTCTCAAATGTTAAATGCGACTAATGCATCGTATTAGGATAACTTTGCAGGCTGCTGCATTGTTAAATGCAGCGCTGGCGTTGCATTAAAGCAATATTGCAACCCCCTGGGATGTTAAGTGCAATAAAATTAATTGCAATAATTTTGCAAAACCTCTCAAATGTTAAATGCAATTAATGCAACGCATTAGAACAACTCTGCAGGCTCCTGCAATGTTAAATGCAGCGCAGGCCTTGCATTAAAGCAAAATTGCAGCTGTTCTGGGGTATTAAACGCATTAAAATCATTGTAATAATCATGCAAAATCTCTCAAATGTTCAATGCAACTAATGCATCGTATTATGATAACATTGCAGACTGCTGCAAAGTTAAATGCAGTGATGGCCTTGCATTAAAGAAATATTGCAGCCTCCTGGGATGTTTAATGCAATAAAATTAATTGCAATAATCATGCAAAACCACTCAAATGTTAAATGCAACTGATGCAACGCATTAAAATCTTTATTGGTGTACGGTTCCCTCCTGACATCCATCCACCCACCCACCGATCGATCAATCAATCAATCTTTGATTAATTCTTATTATTATTAATAATATTAATTATTATTACTATAGTATTATTATTGTATTTACTACCCCCGGCACGTAGCTGAACCTCCAGGGCAGGGAGGAGACTATCCGGCATTTGGAAGTGCTTCCGGGAAGTGTGTCTGATGTGTGTGTGTCTGTGTGTGTGTCTGTGTGTGTGTGTCTGTGTGTGGGTGTGTGTTTGGGTCTGTGTTTGAGTCTGTGTTTGGCTCTGTGTTTGGGTCTGTGTTTGGGTTTGTGATTGGGTTTGTGTTTGGGTTTGTGTTTGGATTTATGTTTGGGTCTGTGTTTGGGTTTGTGTTTGGGTTTGTGTCTGGTGTCTGGTGTGGGCGTTATAAACAAGTGCCGCGTGCTGTCTGTGGAAAGATCTTTATTGGTGTACGGTTGCTGTAATGTTAAATGCAGTGATGGCCTTGCATTAATGCAATATTACACCACCCTGGGATGTGAAATGCATTAAAAAATCATTGCAATAATCATGCAAAACCTCTCAAATGTTAAATGCAATTGATGCATCGCATTAGGATAACTTTGCAGGCTGCTGCAATGTTAAATGCAGTGATGGCCTTGCATTAAAGTCACCTAGCTACCCCCAATGGATGTAATATGCATTAAATTAATTGCAATAATTTTGCAAAACCTCTCAAATGTTAAATGCAACAAATGCATCGCATTAGGATGACTTTTCAGGCTGCTGCAATGTTAAATGCAGTGATCGCCTTGCATTAAAGAAATATTGCAACACCCTGCGATGTGAAATGCAATAATAATCCTGCAAAACCTCTCAAATGTTAAATGCGACTAATGCATCGTATTAGGATAACTTTGCAGGCTGCTGCATTGTTAAATGCAGCGCTGGCGTTGCATTAAAGCAATATTGCAACCCCCTGGGATGTTAAATGCAATAAAATTAATTGCAATAATTTTGCAAAACCTCTCAAATGTTAAATGCAATTAATGCAACGCATTAGAACAACTCTGCAGGCTCCTGCAATGTTAAATGCAGCGCAGGCCTTGCATTAAAGCAAAATTGCAGCTGTTCTGGGGTATTAAACGCATTAAAATCATTGTAATAATCATGCAAAATCTCTCAAATGTTCAATGCAACTAATGCATCGTATTATGATAACATTGCAGACTGCTGCAAAGTTAAATGCAGTGATGGCCTTGCATTAAAGAAATATTGCAGCCTCCTGGGATGTTTAATGCAATAAAATTAATTGCAATAATCATGCAAAACCACTCAAATGTTAAATGCAACTGATGCAACGCATTAAAATCTTTATTGGTGTACGGTTCCCTCCTGACATCCATCCACCCACCCACCGATCGATCAATCAATCAATCTTTGATTAATTCTTATTATTATTAATAATATTAATTATTATTACTATAGTATTATTATTGTATTTACTACCCCCGGCACGTAGCTGAACCTCCAGGGCAGGGAGGAGACTATCCGGCATTTGGAAGTGCTTCCGGGAAGTGTGTCTGATGTGTGTGTGTCTGTGTGTGTGTCTGTGTGTGTGTGTCTGTGTGTGGGTGTGTGTTTGGGTCTGTGTTTGAGTCTGTGTTTGGCTCTGTGTTTGGGTCTGTGTTTGGGTTTGTGATTGGGTTTGTGTTTGGGTTTGTGTTTGGATTTATGTTTGGGTCTGTGTTTGGGTTTGTGTTTGGGTTTGTGTCTGGTGTCTGGTGTGGGCGTTATAAACAAGTGCCGCGTGCTGTCTGTGGAAAGATCTTTATTGGTGTACGGTTGCTGTAATGTTAAATGCAGTGATGGCCTTGCATTAATGCAATATTACACCACCCTGGGATGTGAAATGCATTAAAAAATCATTGCAATAATCATGCAAAACCTCTCAAATGTTAAATGCAATTGATGCATCGCATTAGGATAACTTTGCAGGCTGCTGCAATGTTAAATGCAGTGATGGCCTTGCATTAAAGTCACCTAGCTACCCCCAATGGATGTAATATGCATTAAATTAATTGCAATAATTTTGCAAAACCTCTCAAATGTTAAATGCAACAAATGCATCGCATTAGGATGACTTTTCAGGCTGCTGCAATGTTAAATGCAGTGATCGCCTTGCATTAAAGAAATATTGCAACACCCTGCGATGTGAAATGCAATAATAATCCTGCAAAACCTCTCAAATGTTAAATGCGACTAATGCATCGTATTAGGATAACTTTGCAGGCTGCTGCATTGTTAAATGCAGCGCTGGCGTTGCATTAAAGCAATATTGCAACCCCCTGGGATGTTAAATGCAATAAAATTAATTGCAATAATTTTGCAAAACCTCTCAAATGTTAAATGCAATTAATGCAACGCATTAGAACAACTCTGCAGGCTCCTGCAATGTTAAATGCAGCGCAGGCCTTGCATTAAAGCAAAATTGCAGCTGTTCTGGGGTATTAAACGCATTAAAATCATTGTAATAATCATGCAAAATCTCTCAAATGTTCAATGCAACTAATGCATCGTATTATGATAACATTGCAGACTGCTGCAAAGTTAAATGCAGTGATGGCCTTGCATTAAAGAAATATTGCAGCCTCCTGGGATGTTTAATGCAATAAAATTAATTGCAATAATCATGCAAAACCACTCAAATGTTAAATGCAACTGATGCAACGCATTAAAATCTTTATTGGTGTACGGTTCCCTCCTGACATCCATCCACCCACCCACCGATCGATCAATCAATCAATCTTTGATTAATTCTTATTATTATTAATAATATTAATTATTATTACTATAGTATTATTATTGTATTTACTACCCCCGGCACGTAGCTGAACCTCCAGGGCAGGGAGGAGCCTATCCGGCATTTGGAAGTGCTTCCGGGAAGTGTGTCTGATGTGTGTGTGTCTGTGTGTGTGTCTGTGTGTGTGTCTGTGTGTGGGTGTGTGTTTGGGTCTGTGTTTGAGTCTGTGTTTGGGTCTGTGTTTGGGTCTGTGTTTGGGTTTGTGATTGGGTTTGTGTTTGGGTTTGTGTTTGGATTTATGTTTGGGTCTGTGTTTGGGTTTGTGTTTGGGTTTGTGTCTGGTGTCTGGTGTGGGCGTTATAAACAAGTGCCGCGTGCTGTCTGTGGAAAGATCTTTATTGGTGTACGGTTGCTGTAATGTTAAATGCAGTGATGGCCTTGCATTAATGCAATATTACACCACCCTGGGATGTGAAATGCATTAAAAAATCATTGCAATAATCATGCAAAACCTCTCAAATGTTAAATGCAATTGATGCATCGCATTAGGATAACTTTGCAGGCTGCTGCAATGTTAAATACAGTGATGGCCTTGCATTAAAGTCACCTAGCTACCCCCAATGGATGTAATATGCATTAAATTAATTGCAATAATTTTGCAAAACCTCTCAAATGTTAAATGCAACAAATGCATCGCATTAGGATGACTTTTCAGGCTGCTGCAATGTTAAATGCAGTGATCGCCTTGCATTAAAGAAATATTGCAACACCCTGCGATGTGAAATGCAATAATAATCCTGCAAAACCTCTCAAATGTTAAATGCGACTAATGCATCGTATTAGGATAACTTTGCAGGCTGCTGCATTGTTAAATGCAGCGCTGGCGTTGCATTAAAGCAATATTGCAACCCCCTGGGATGTTAAATGCAATAAAATTAATTGCAATAATTTTGCAAAACCTCTCAAATGTTAAATGCAATTAATGCAACGCATTAGAACAACTCTGCAGGCTCTTGCAATGTTAAATGCAGCGCAGGCCTTGCATTAAAGCAAAATTGCAGCTGTTCTGGGGTATTAAACGCATTAAAATCATTGTAATAATCATGCAAAATCTCTCAAATGTTCAATGCAACTAATGCATCGTATTATGATAACATTGCAGACTGCTGCAAAGTTAAATGCAGTGATGGCCTTGCATTAAAGAAATATTGCAGCCTCCTGGGATGTTTAATGCAATAAAATTAATTGCAATAATCATGCAAAACCACTCAAATGTTAAATGCAACTGATGCAATGCATCAAAATCTTTATTGGTGTACGGTTCCCTCCTGACATCCATCCACCCACCCACCGATCGATCAATCAATCAATCTTTGATTAATTCTTATTATTATTAATAATATTAATTATTATTACTATAGTATTATTATTGTATTTACTACCCCCGGCACGTAGCTGAACCTCCAGGGCAGGGAGGAGACTATCCGGCATTTGGAAGTGCTTCCGGGAAGTGTGTCTGATGTGTGTGTGTCTGTGTGTGTGTCTGTGTGTGTGTCTGTGTGTGGGTGTGTGTTTGGGTCTGTGTTTGAGTCTGTGTTTGGGTCTGTGTTTGGGTCTGTGTTTGGGTTTGTGATTGGGTTTGTGTTTGGGTTTGTGTTTGGATTTATGTTTGGGTCTGTGTTTGGGTTTGTGTTTGGGTTTGTGTCTGGTGTCTGGTGTGGGCGTTATAAACAAGTGCCGCGTGCTGTCTGTGGAAAGATCTTTATTGGTGTACGGTTGCTGTAATGTTAAATGCAGTGATGGCCTTGCATTAATGCAATATTACACCACCCTGGGATGTGAAATGCATTAAAAAATCATTGCAATAATCATGCAAAACCTCTCAAATGTTAAATGCAATTGATGCATCGCATTAGGATAACTTTGCAGGCTGCTGCAATGTTAAATGCAGTGATGGCCTTGCATTAAAGTCACCTAGCTACCCCCAATGGATGTAATATGCATTAAATTAATTGCAATAATTTTGCAAAACCTCTCAAATGTTAAATGCAACAAATGCATCGCATTAGGATGACTTTTCAGGCTGCTGCAATGTTAAATGCAGTGATCGCCTTGCATTAAAGAAATATTGCAACACCCTGCGATGTGAAATGCAATAATAATCCTGCAAAACCTCTCAAATGTTAAATGCGACTAATGCATCGTATTAGGATAACTTTGCAGGCTGCTGCATTGTTAAATGCAGCGCTGGCGTTGCATTAAAGCAATATTGCAACCCCCTGGGATGTTAAATGCAATAAAATTAATTGCAATAATTTTGCAAAACCTCTCAAATGTTAAATGCAATTAATGCAACGCATTAGAACAACTCTGCAGGCTCTTGCAATGTTAAATGCAGCGCAGGCCTTGCATTAAAGCAAAATTGCAGCTGTTCTGGGGTATTAAACGCATTAAAATCATTGTAATAATCATGCAAAATCTCTCAAATGTTCAATGCAACTAATGCATCGTATTATGATAACATTGCAGACTGCTGCAAAGTTAAATGCAGTGATGGCCTTGCATTAAAGAAATATTGCAGCCTCCTGGGATGTTTAATGCAATAAAATTAATTGCAATAATCATGCAAAACCACTCAAATGTTAAATGCAACTGATGCAACGCATTAAAATCTTTATTGGTGTACGGTTCCCTCCTGACATCCATCCACCCACCCACCGATCGATCAATCAATCAATCTTTGATTAATTCTTATTATTATTAATAATATTAATTATTATTACTATAGTATTATTATTGTATTTACTACCCCCGGCACGTAGCTGAACCTCCAGGGCAGGGAGGAGACTATCCGGCATTTGGAAGTGCTTCCGGGAAGTGTGTCTGATGTGTGTGTGTCTGTGTGTGTCTGTGTGTGTGTGTGTCTGTGTGTGGGTGTGTGTTTGGGTCAGTTAGGAGGCAGTGATCACAACATGATAAGTTTTACTCTGCAAATGGAAAGGCAGAAGGGAAAATCGGAAGTGTCGGTATTGCAGTATAGCAAAGGGGATTACAGAGGCATGAGGTGGGAGCTGGCCAAAATTGATTGGAAGGAGGCCCTAGCAGGGAAGACGGTAGAACAGCAATGGCAGGTATTCCTGGGAATAATGCAGAGGTTGCAGGATCAATTTATTCCAAAGAGGTGGAAAGACTCTAAGGGGAGTAAGAGACACCTGTGGCTGACAAGGGAAGTCAGGGACAGCATAAAAATTAAGGAGAGGAAGTATAACATAGCAAAGAAGAGTGGGAAGACAGAGGATTGGGACTCTTTTAAAGAGCAACAAAAGTTAACTAAAAAGGCAATACGAGGAGAAAAGATGAGGTACGAGGGTAAACTAGCCAATAATATAAAGGAGGATAGCAAAAGTTTTTTTAGGTACGTGAAGAGGAAAAAAATAGTCAAGGCAAATGTGGGTCCCTTGAAGACAGAAGCAGGGGAATTTATTATGGGGAACAAAGAAATGGCAGACGAGTTAAACCGTTACTTTGGATCTGTCTTCACTGAGGAAGATACACACAATCTCCCAAATGTTCTAGGGGCTGGAGAACCTAGGGTGATGGAGGAACTGAAGGAAATCCACATTAGGCAGGAAATGGTTTTGGGTAGACTGATGGGACTGAAGGCTGATAAATCCCCAGGGCCTGATGGTCTGCATCCCAGAGTACTTAAGGAGGTGGCTCTAGAAATAGTGGAAGCATTGGAGATCATTTTTCAATGTTCTATAGATTCAGGATCAGTTCCTGTGGATTGGAGAATAGCAAATGTTATCCCACTTTTTAAGAAAGGAGGGAGAGAGAAAACGGGTAATTATAGACCAGTTAGTCTGACATCAGTGGTGGGGAAAATGCTGGAGTCAATTATAAAAGACGAAATTGCTGAGCATTTGGATAGCAGTAACGGGATCGTTCCGAGTCAGCATGGATTTACGAAGGGGAAATCATGCTTGACAAATCTACTGGAATTTTTTGAGGATGTAACTAGGAAAATTGACAAGGGAGAGTCAGTGGATGTGGTGTACCTCGACTTTCAGAAAGCCTTCGACAAGGTCCCACATAGGAGATTAGTGGGCAAAATTAGGGCACATGGTATTGGGGGTAGGGTACTGACATGGATAGAAAATTGGTTAACAGACAGAAAGCAAAGAGTGGGGATAAATGGGTCCCTTTCGGAATGGCAGGCAGTGACCAGTGGGGTACCGCAAGGTTCGGTGCTGGGACCCCAGCTATTGACGATATACATTAATGACTTAGACGAAGGGATTAAAAGTACCATTAGCAAATTTGCAGATGATACTAAGTTGGGGGGTAGTGTGAATTGTGAGGAAGATGCAATAAGGCTGCAGGGTGACCTGGACAGGTTGTGTGAGTGGGCGGATACATGGCAGATGCAGTTTAATGTAGATAAGTGTGAGGTTATTCACTTTGGAAGTAAGAATAGAAAGGCAGATTATTATCTGAATGGTGTCAAGTTAGGAGGAGGGGGAGTTCAACGAGATCTGGGTGTCCTAGTGCATCAGTCAATGAAAGGAAGCATGCAGGTTCAGCAGGCAGTGAAGAAAGCCAATGGAATGTTGGCCTTCGTAACAAGAGGAGTTGAGTATAGGAGCAAAGAGGTCCTTCTACAGTTGTACCGGGCCCTGGTGAGACCGCACCTGGAGTACTGTGTGCAGTTTTGGTCTCCAAATTTGAGGAAGGATATTCTTGCTATGGAGGGCGTGCAGCGTAGGTTCACTAGATTAATTCCCGGAATGGCGGGACTGTCGTATGTTGAAAGGCTGGAGCGATTGGGCTTGTATACACTGGAATTTAGAAGGATGAGGGGGGATCTTATTGAAACATATAAGATAATTAGGGGATTGGACACATTAGAGGCAGATAACATGTTCCCAATGTTGGGGGAGTCCAGAACAAGGGGCCACAGTTTGAGAATAAGGGGTAGGCCATTTAGAACGGAGATGAGGAAGAACTTTTTCAGTCAGAGGGTGGTGAAGGTGTGGAATTCTCTGCCTCAGAAGGCAGTGGAGGCCAGTTCGTTGGATGCTTTCAAGAGAGAGCTGGATAGAGCTCTTAAGGATAGCGGAGTGAGGGGGTATGGGGAGAAGGCAGGAACGGGGTACTGATTGATAGTGATCAGCCATGATCGCATTGAATGGCGGTGCTGGCTCGAAGGGCTGAATGGCCTACTCCTGCACCTATTGTCTATTGTCTATTGTCTATTGTCTGTGTTTGAGTCTGTGTTTGGGTCTGTGTTTGGGTCTGTGTTTGGGTTTGTGATTGGGTTTGTGTTTGGGTTTGTGTTTGGATTTATGTTTGGGTCTGTGTTTGGGTTTGTGTTTGGGTTTGTGTCTGGTGTCTGGTGTGGGCGTTATAAACAAGTGCCGCGTGCTGTCTGTGGAAAGATCTTTATTGGTGTACGGTTGCTGTAATGTTAAATGCAGTGATGGCCTTGCATTAATGCAATATTACACCACCCTGGGATGTGAAATGCATTAAAAAATCATTGCAATAATCATGCAAAACCTCTCAAATGTTAAATGCAATTGATGCATCGCATTAGGATAACTTTGCAGGCTGCTGCAATGTTAAATGCAGTGATGGCCTTGCATTAAAGTCACCTAGCTACCCCCAATGGATGTAATATGCATTAAATTAATTGCAATAATTTTGCAAAACCTCTCAAATGTTAAATGCAACAAATGCATCGCATTAGGATGACTTTTCAGGCTGCTGCAATGTTAAATGCAGTGATCGCCTTGCATTAAAGAAATATTGCAACACCCTGCGATGTGAAATGCAATAATAATCCTGCAAAACCTCTCAAATGTTAAATGCGACTAATGCATCGTATTAGGATAACTTTGCAGGCTGCTGCATTGTTAAATGCAGCGCTGGCGTTGCATTAAAGCAATATTGCAACCCCCTGGGATGTTAAATGCAATAAAATTAATTGCAATAATTTTGCAAAACCTCTCAAATGTTAAATGCAATTAATGCAACGCATTAGAACAACTCTGCAGGCTCCTGCAATGTTAAATGCAGCGCAGGCCTTGCATTAAAGCAAAATTGCAGCTGTTCTGGGGTATTAAACGCATTAAAATCATTGTAATAATCATGCAAAATCTCTCAAATGTTCAATGCAACTAATGCATCGTATTATGATAACATTGCAGACTGCTGCAAAGTTAAATGCAGTGATGGCCTTGCATTAAAGAAATATTGCAGCCTCCTGGGATGTTTAATGCAATAAAATTAATTGCAATAATCATGCAAAACCACTCAAATGTTAAATGCAACTGATGCAACGCATTAAAATCTTTATTGGTGTACGGTTCCCTCCTGACATCCATCCACCCACCCACCGATCGATCAATCAATCAATCTTTGATTAATTCTTATTATTATTAATAATATTAATTATTATTACTATAGTATTATTATTGTATTTACTACCCCCGGCACGTAGCTGAACCTCCAGGGCAGGGAGGAGACTATCCGGCATTTGGAAGTGCTTCCGGGAAGTGTGTCTGATGTGTGTGTGTCTGTGTGTGTCTGTGTGTGTGTGTGTCTGTGTGTGGGTGTGTGTTTGGGTCTGTGTTTGAGTCTGTGTTTGGGTCTGTGTTTGGGTCTGTGTTTGGGTTTGTGATTGGGTTTGTGTTTGGGTTTGTGTTTGGATTTATGTTTGGGTCTGTGTTTGGGTTTGTGTTTGGGTTTGTGTCTGGTGTCTGGTGTGGGCGTTATAAACAAGTGCCGCGTGCTGTCTGTGGAAAGATCTTTATTGGTGTACGGTTGCTGTAATGTTAAATGCAGTGATGGCCTTGCATTAATGCAATATTACACCACCCTGGGATGTGAAATGCATTAAAAAATCATTGCAATAATCATGCAAAACCTCTCAAATGTTAAATGCAATTGATGCATCGCATTAGGATAACTTTGCAGGCTGCTGCAATGTTAAATGCAGTGATGGCCTTGCATTAAAGTCACCTAGCTACCCCCAATGGATGTAATATGCATTAAATTAATTGCAATAATTTTGCAAAACCTCTCAAATGTTAAATGCAACAAATGCATCGCATTAGGATGACTTTTCAGGCTGCTGCAATGTTAAATGCAGTGATCGCCTTGCATTAAAGAAATATTGCAACACCCTGCGATGTGAAATGCAATAATAATCCTGCAAAACCTCTCAAATGTTAAATGCGACTAATGCATCGTATTAGGATAACTTTGCAGGCTGCTGCATTGTTAAATGCAGCGCTGGCGTTGCATTAAAGCAATATTGCAACCCCCTGGGATGTTAAATGCAATAAAATTAATTGCAATAATTTTGCAAAACCTCTCAAATGTTAAATGCAATTAATGCAACGCATTAGAACAACTCTGCAGGCTCCTGCAATGTTAAATGCAGCGCAGGCCTTGCATTAAAGCAAAATTGCAGCTGTTCTGGGGTATTAAACGCATTAAAATCATTGTAATAATCATGCAAAATCTCTCAAATGTTCAATGCAACTAATGCATCGTATTATGATAACATTGCAGACTGCTGCAAAGTTAAATGCAGTGATGGCCTTGCATTAAAGAAATATTGCAGCCTCCTGGGATGTTTAATGCAATAAAATTAATTGCAATAATCATGCAAAACCACTCAAATGTTAAATGCAACTGATGCAACGCATTAAAATCTTTATTGGTGTACGGTTCCCTCCTGACATCCATCCACCCACCCACCGATCGATCAATCAATCAATCTTTGATTAATTCTTATTATTATTAATAATATTAATTATTATTACTATAGTATTATTATTGTATTTACTACCCCCGGCACGTAGCTGAACCTCCAGGGCAGGGAGGAGACTATCCGGCATTTGGAAGTGCTTCCGGGAAGTGTGTCTGATGTGTGTGTGTCTGTGTGTGTCTGTGTGTGTGTGTGTCTGTGTGTGGGTGTGTGTTTGGGTCTGTGTTTGAGTCTGTGTTTGGGTCTGTGTTTGGGTCTGTGTTTGGGTTTGTGATTGGGTTTGTGTTTGGGTTTGTGTTTGGATTTATGTTTGGGTCTGTGTTTGGGTTTGTGTTTGGGTTTGTGTCTGGTGTCTGGTGTGGGCGTTATAAACAAGTGCCGCGTGCTGTCTGTGGAAAGATCTTTATTGGTGTACGGTTGCTGTAATGTTAAATGCAGTGATGGCCTTGCATTAATGCAATATTACACCACCCTGGGATGTGAAATGCATTAAAAAATCATTGCAATAATCATGCAAAACCTCTCAAATGTTAAATGCAATTGATGCATCGCATTAGGATAACTTTGCAGGCTGCTGCAATGTTAAATGCAGTGATGGCCTTGCATTAAAGTCACCTAGCTACCCCCAATGGATGTAATATGCATTAAATTAATTGCAATAATTTTGCAAAACCTCTCAAATGTTAAATGCAACAAATGCATCGCATTAGGATGACTTTTCAGGCTGCTGCAATGTTAAATGCAGTGATCGCCTTGCATTAAAGAAATATTGCAACACCCTGCGATGTGAAATGCAATAATAATCCTGCAAAACCTCTCAAATGTTAAATGCGACTAATGCATCGTATTAGGATAACTTTGCAGGCTGCTGCATTGTTAAATGCAGCGCTGGCGTTGCATTAAAGCAATATTGCAACCCCCTGGGATGTTAAATGCAATAAAATTAATTGCAATAATTTTGCAAAACCTCTCAAATGTTAAATGCAATTAATGCAACGCATTAGAACAACTCTGCAGGCTCCTGCAATGTTAAATGCAGCGCAGGCCTTGCATTAAAGCAAAATTGCAGCTGTTCTGGGGTATTAAACGCATTAAAATCATTGTAATAATCATGCAAAATCTCTCAAATGTTCAATGCAACTAATGCATCGTATTATGATAACATTGCAGACTGCTGCAAAGTTAAATGCAGTGATGGCCTTGCATTAAAGAAATATTGCAGCCTCCTGGGATGTTTAATGCAATAAAATTAATTGCAATAATCATGCAAAACCACTCAAATGTTAAATGCAACTGATGCAACGCATTAAAATCTTTATTGGTGTACGGTTCCCTCCTGACATCCATCCACCCACCCACCGATCGATCAATCAATCAATCTTTGATTAATTCTTATTATTATTAATAATATTAATTATTATTACTATAGTATTATTATTGTATTTACTACCCCCGGCACGTAGCTGAACCTCCAGGGCAGGGAGGAGACTATCCGGCATTTGGAAGTGCTTCCGGGAAGTGTGTCTGATGTGTGTGTGTCTGTGTGTGTCTGTGTGTGTGTGTGTCTGTGTGTGGGTGTGTGTTTGGGTCTGTGTTTGAGTCTGTGTTTGGGTCTGTGTTTGGGTCTGTGTTTGGGTTTGTGATTGGGTTTGTGTTTGGGTTTGTGTTTGGATTTATGTTTGGGTCTGTGTTTGGGTTTGTGTTTGGGTTTGTGTCTGGTGTCTGGTGTGGGCGTTATAAACAAGTGCCGTGTGCTGTCTGTGGAAAGATCTTTATTGGTGTACGGTTGCTGTAATGTTAAATGCAGTGATGGCCTTGCATTAATGCAATATTACACCACCCTGGGATGTGAAATGCATTAAAAAATCATTGCAATAATCATGCAAAACCTCTCAAATGTTAAATGCAATTGATGCATCGCATTAGGATAACTTTGCAGGCTGCTGCAATGTTAAATGCAGTGATGGCCTTGCATTAAAGTCACCTAGCTACCCCCAATGGATGTAATATGCATTAAATTAATTGCAATAATTTTGCAAAACCTCTCAAATGTTAAATGCAACAAATGCATCGCATTAGGATGACTTTTCAGGCTGCTGCAATGTTAAATGCAGTGATCGCCTTGCATTAAAGAAATATTGCAACACCCTGCGATGTGAAATGCAATAATAATCCTGCAAAACCTCTCAAATGTTAAATGCGACTAATGCATCGTATTAGGATAACTTTGCAGGCTGCTGCATTGTTAAATGCAGCGCTGGCGTTGCATTAAAGCAATATTGCAACCCCCTGGGATGTTAAATGCAATAAAATTAATTGCAATAATTTTGCAAAACCTCTCAAATGTTAAATGCAATTAATGCAACGCATTAGAACAACTCTGCAGGCTCCTGCAATGTTAAATGCAGCGCAGGCCTTGCATTAAAGCAAAATTGCAGCTGTTCTGGGGTATTAAACGCATTAAAATCATTGTAATAATCATGCAAAATCTCTCAAATGTTCAATACTACTAATGCATCGTATTATGATAACATTTCAGACTGCTGCAAAGTTAAATGCAGTGATGGCCTTGCATTAAAGAAATATTGCAGCCTCCTGGGATGTTTAATGCAATAAAATTAATTGCAATAATCATGCAAAACCACTCAAATGTTAAATGCAACTGATGCAACGCATTAAAATCTTTATTGGTGTACGGTTCCCTCCTGACATCCATCCACACACCCACCGATCGATCAATCAATCAATCTTTGATTAATTCTTATTATTATTATTAATAATATTAATTATTATTACTATAGTATTATTATTGTATTTACTACCCCCGGCACGTAGCTGAACCTCCAGGGCAGGGAGGAGACTATCCGGCATTTGGAAGTGCTTCCGGGAAGTGTGTCTGATGTGTGTGGGTCTGTGTGTGTGTCTGTGTGTGTGTCTGTGTGTGGGTGTGTGTTTGGGTCTGTGTTTGAGTCTGTGTTTGGGTCTGTGTTTGGGTCTGTGTTTGGGTTTGTGTTTGGGTTTGTGTTTGCATTTATGTTTGGGTCTGTGTTTGGGTTTGTGTTTGGGTTTGTGTCTGGTGTCTGGTGTGGGCGTTATAAACAAGTGCCGCGTGCTGTCTGTGGAAAGATCTTTATTGGTGTACGGTTGCTGTAATGTTAAATGCAGTGATGGCCTTGCATTAATGCAATATTACACCACCCTGGGATGTGAAATGCATTAAAAAATCATTGCAATAATCATGCAAAACCTCTCAAATGTTAAATGCAATTGATGCATCGCATTAGGATAACTTTGCAGGCTGCTGCAATGTTAAGTGCAGTGATGGCCTTGCATTAAAGTCATCTAGCTACCCCCAATGGATGTAATATGCATTAAATTAATTGCAATAATTTTGCAAAACCTCTCAAATGTTAAATGCAACAAATGCATAGCATTAGGATGACTTTTCAGGCTGCTGCAATGTTAAATGCAGTGATCGCCTTGCATTAAAGAAATATTGCAACACCCTGCGATGTGAAATGCAATAATAATCCTGCAAAACCTCTCAAATGTTAAATGCGACTAATGCATCGTATTAGGATAACTTTGCAGGCTGCTGCATTGTTAAATGCAGCGCTGGCGTTGCATTAAAGCAATATTGCAACCCCCTGCGATGTTAAATGCAATAAAATTAATTGCAATAATTTTGCAAAACCTCTCAAATGTTAAATGCAATTAATGCAACGCATTAGAACAACTCTGCAGGCTCCTGCAATGTTAAATGCAGCGCAGGCCTTGCATTAAAGCAAAATTGCAGCTGTTCTGGGGTATTAAACGCATTAAAATCATTGTAATAATCATGCAAAATCTCTCAAATGTTCAATGCAACTAATGCATCGTATTATGATAACATTTCAGACTGCTGCAAAGTTAAATGCAGTGATGGCCTTGCATTAAAGAAATATTGCAGCCTCCTGGGATGTTTAATGCAATAAAATTAATTGCAATAATCATGCAAAACCACTCAAATGTTAAATGCAACTGATGCAACGCATTAAAATCTTTATTGGTGTACGGTTCCCTCCTGACATCCATCCACACACCCACCGATTGATCAATCAATCAATCTTTGATTAATTCTTATTATTATTAATAATATTAATTATTATTACTATAGTATTATTATTGTATTTACTACCCCCGGCACGTAGCTGAACCTCCAGGGCAGGGAGGAGACTATCCGGCATTTGGAAGTGCTTCCGGGAAGTGTGTCTGATGTGTGTGGGTCTGTGTGTGTGTCTGTGTGTGTGTCTGTGTGTGGGTGTGTGTGTGGGTCTGTGTTTGAGTCTGTGTTTGGGTCTGTGTTTGGGTTTGTGTTTGGGTCTGTGTTTGGGTCTGTGTTTGGATTTGTTTTTGGGTTTGTGTTTGGATTTATGTTTGGGTCTGTGTTTGGGTTTGTGTTTGGGTTTGTGTCTGGTGTCTGGTGTGGGCGTTATAAACAAGTGCCGCGTGCTGTCTGTGGAAAGATCTTTATTGGTGTACGGTTGCTGTAATGTTAAGTGCAGTGATGGCCTTGCATTAATGCAATATTACACCACCCTGGGATGTGAAATGCATTAAAAAATCATTGCAATAATCATGCAAAACCTCTCAAATGTTAAATGCAATTGATGCATCGCATTAGGATAACTTTGCAGGCTGCTGCAATGTTAAATGCAGTGATGGCCTTGCATTAAAGTCACCTAGCTACCCCCAATGGATGTAATATGCATTAAATTAATTGCAATAATTTTGCAAAACCTCTCAGATGTTAAATGCAACAAATGCATCGCATTAGGATGACTTTTCAGGCTGCTGCAATGTTAAATGCAGTGATCGCCTTGCATTAAAGAAATATTGCAACACCCTGCGATGTGAAATGCAATAATAATCCTGCAAAACCTCTCAAATGTTAAATGCAACTAATGCATCGTATTAGGATAACTTTGCAGGCTGCTGCATTGTTAAATGCAGCGCTGACGTTGCATTAAAGCAATATTGTAACCCCCTGGGATGTTAAATGCAATAAAATTAATTGCAATAATTTTGCAAAACCTCTCAAATGTTAAATGCAATTAATGCAACGCATTAGAACAACTTTGCAGGCTCCTGCAATGATAAATGCAGCGCAGGCCTTGCATTAAAGCAAAATTGCAGCTGTTCTGGGGTATTAAACGCATTAAAATCATTGTAATAATCATGCAAAATCTCTCAAATGTTCAATGCAACTAATGCATCGTATTATGATAACATTGCAGACTGCTGCAAAGTTAAATGCAGTGATGGCCTTGCATTAAAGAAATATTGCAGCCTCCTGGGATGTTTAATGCAATAAAATTAATTGCAATAATCATGCAAAACCACTCAAATGTTAAATGCAACTGATGCAACGCATTAAAATCTTTATTGGTGTACGGTTCCCTCCTGACATCCATCCACACACCCACCGATCGATCAATCAATCAATCTTTGATTAATTCTTATTATTATTAATAATATTAATTATTATTACTATAGTATTATTATTGTATTTACTACCCCCGGCACGTAGCTGAACCTCCAGGGCAGGGAGGAGACTATCCGGCATTTGGAAGTGCTTCCGGGAAGTGTGTCTGATGTGTGTGGGTCTGTGTGTGTGTCTGTGTGTGTGTCTGTGTGTGGGTGTGTGTGTGGGTCTGTGTTTGAGTCTGTGTTTGGGTCTGTGTTTGGGTTTGTGTTTGGGTCTGTGTTTGGGTCTGTGTTTGGATTTGTTTTTGGGTTTGTGTTTGGATTTATGTTTGGGTCTGTGTTTGGGTTTGTGTTTGGGTTTGTGTCTGGTGTCTGGTGTGGGCGTTATAAACAAGTGCCGCGTGCTGTCTGTGGAAAGATCTTTATTGGTGTACGGTTGCTGTAATGTTAAGTGCAGTGATGGCCTTGCATTAATGCAATATTACACCACCCTGGGATGTGAAATGCATTAAAAAATCATTGCAATAATCATGCAAAACCTCTCAAATGTTAAATGCAATTGATGCATCGCATTAGGATAACTTTGCAGGCTGCTGCAATGTTAAATGCAGTGATGGCCTTGCATTAAAGTCACCTAGCTACCCCCAATGGATGTAATATGCATTAAATTAATTGCAATAATTTTGCAAAACCTCTCAAATGTTAAATGCAACAAATGCATCGCATTAGGATGACTTTTCAGGCTGCTGCAATGTTAAATGCAGTGATCGCCTTGCATTAAAGCAATATTGCAACCCCCTGGGATGTTAAATGCAATAAAATTAATTGCAATAATTTTGCAAAACCTCTCAAATGTTAAATGCAATTAATGCAACGCATTAGAACAACTTTGCAGGCTCCTGCAATGATAAATGCAGCGCAGGCCTTGCATTAAAGCAAAATTGCAGCTGTTCTGGGGTATTAAACGCATTAAAATCATTGTAATAATCATGCAAAATCTCTCAAATGTTCAATGCAACTAATGCATCGTATTATGATAACATTGCAGACTGCTGCAAAGTTAAATGCAGTGATGGCCTTGCATTAAAGAAATATTGCAGCCTCCTGGGATGTTTAATGCAATAAAATTAATTGCAATAATCATGCAAATCCACTCAAATGTTAAATGCAACTGATGCAACGCATTAAAATCTTTATTCGTGTACGGTTATAATAATAATAATATATTAATTTTATATAGCGCCTTATCACATGCTCAAAGCGCTTTACAAATACAATTAACATAGAAACAAGCAGACAAACTATCCTGACGGAAAAGCGGCGAATACTCAACGCCAGCGTCCTCTCACGTCAGGGTCCGGCATTAAAGAGCACAAGACACACAGATACAATTTTTTACACAAAACAGCCATCACAGTGATTGCTCTAGGCACACCCTCACTGTGATGGAAGGCAAAGTCTTATCTCCTCCTCATTTTTCTCCCGTGGCGCCATGTCAGGATGTCAGGATGTTCCCTCCTGACATCCATCCACCCACCCACCGATCGATCAATCAGTCAATCTTTGATTAATTCTTATTATTATTAATAATATTAATTATTATTACTATAGTATTATTATTGTATTTACTACCCCCGGCACGTAGCGGAACCTCCAGGGCAGGGAGGAGACAATCCGGCATTTGGTAGTGCTTCCGGGAAGTGTGTCTGATGTGTGTGGGTCTGTGTGTGTCTGTGTGTGTGTGGGTGTGTGTGTGGGTGTGTGTGTGGGTGTGAGTGTGGGTCTGTGTGTGGGTCTGTGTGTGGGTGTGTGTGTGGGTGTGAGTGTGGGTTTGTGTTTGGGTTTGTGTTTGGGTTTGTGTTTGGGTTTGTGTTTGGGTCTGTGTTTAGGTTTGTGTTTGGGTTTGTGTTTGGGTTTGTGTTTGGGTTTGTGTTTGGGTCTGTGTTTGGGTTTGTGTTTGGGTCTGTGTTTGTGTTTGTGTTTGGGTCTCCCCCCCTCTCCCCCCTCTCTCTCTCTCCCCCAGCTCTCTCTCTCTCTCTCTCCCCCAGCTCTATCTCTCCCCCGCTCTCTCTCTCCCCCAGCTCTATCTCTCCCCCCTCTCTCTCTCCCCCAGCTCTATCTCTCTCTCTCTCTCTCTCTCTCCCCTCTCTCTCTCCCCCTCTCTCTCCCCTCTCTCTCTTCCCTCCCTCCCTCCCTCCCTCCCTCCCTCCCTCCCTCCCTCCCTCCCTCCCTCCCTCCCTCCCTCCCTCCCTCCCTCCCTCCCTCCCTCCCTCCCTCCCTCCCTCCCTCTCTCTCTCTCTCTCTCTCTCTCTCTCTCTGTGTGTGCTTGTGTTACAGTTCTTGGCATTGTAATAAAAAACAGACGTCACCCTAATTGTGTGCGTGTGTGTGTGTGTGTGTGTGTGTGTGAGCTGACTGACTTACCCCAGTCTAGTAGACACTCCAACACTCCAGCAGTTGTGACCAAGCTTGCGATGGCCGTCTTTTATCTGCCTGCCTGCCTGCCACCCGCGTCAACCTGAAGGGCCCAAACACTTGTCTTACACTCAACCCATAACAGATATTGATTAACCCCGTACATACATACATACTTATACGGAACAGGGATAAAGAATAAACAGGTGTCGTGCGTGTGTGTGCGCGCGTTATAAACAAGTGCTGTCTGTGAAAAAAATCGAGCTATAATTTATAAATTTATCAATAAGCTACGAGCTTTAAATTATAAACAGGCATGTTGGCCGGTGTGGGCATGTGGGACTAGTGTAGATGGGGCATGTTGGTCGGTGTGGGCGGGTGGGACTAGTGTAGATGGGGCATGTTGGTCAGTGTGGGCAGGTGGGACTAGTGTAGATGGGGCATGTTGGACGGTGTGGGCAGGTGGGACAAGTGTGATGGGGCATGTTGGTCGGTGTGGGCGGGTGGGACTAGTGTAGATGGGGCATGATGTTCTGTGTGGGCGGGTGGAACTAGTGTAGATGGGGCATGTTGGTCAGTGTGGGCAGGTGGGACTAGTGTAGATGGGGCATGTTGGACGGTGTGGGCAGGTGGGACTAGTGTAGATGGGGCATGTTGGTCAGTGTGGGACTAGTGTAGATGGGGCATGTTGGTCAGTGTGGGCAGGTGGGACTAGTGTAGATGGGGCATGTTGGTCAGTGTGGTCAGTGTGGGACTAGTGTAGATGGGGCATGTTGGATGGTGTGGGCGGGTGGGACTAGTGTAGATGGGGCATGTTGGTCGGTGTGGGCGGGTGGGACTAGTGTAGATGGGGCATGTTGGACGGTGTGGGCAGGTGGGACTAGTGTAGATGGGGCATGTTGGACGGTGTGGGCAGGTGGGACTAGTGTAGATGGGGCATGTTGGTCAGTGTGGGACTAGTGTAGATGGGGCATGTTGGTCAGTGTGGGCAGGTGGGACTAGTGTAGATGGGGCATGTTGGTCAGTGTGGTCAGTGTGGGACTAGTGTAGATGGGGCATGTTGGATGGTGTGGGCGGGTGGGACTAGTGTAGATGGGGCATGTTGGTCGGTGTGGGCGGGTGGGACTAGTGTAGATGGGGCATGTTGGACGGTGTGGGCGGGTGGGACCAGTGTAGATGGGGCATGTTGGTCGGTGTGGGCAGGTGGGACTAGTGTAGATGGGGCATGTTGGTCGGTGTGGGACTAGCGTAGATGGGGCATGTTGGTCGGTGTGGGCGGGTGGGACTAGTGTAGATGGGGCATGTTGGACGGTGTGGGCGGGTGGGACTAGTGTAGATGGGGCATGATGGCTATCCACCTCTTGCTATTAAAAGATATTTTATAAATTAAAGCTCATAGTTTTTTGTTTGGGAGAGAGAGGGAGGGAGGGAGGGAGGGAGAGAGGGAGGGATGGAGTGACAGAGGGAGGGAGGGAGAGAGGAGGGGAAGAGAGAGGAGGGGGAGAGAGAGGAGGGGAGAGAGAGGAGGGGAGAGAGAGGAGGGGGAGAGAGGGGGAGAGAGAGAGGAGGGGAAAGAGAAGGGGGAGAGCTATTTAATCCTGTTATTAAAAAGATATTTTATACCTCAAAAAGCTACGAGCTTTAATTTATAAAATATCTTTAAATAGCAAGAGGTGACTCCGCTATCCTTAAGAGCTCTATCTAGTTCTCTCATGAATGTATTCAGAGAATTGGCCTCCACTGCCCTCTGAGGCAGAGAATCCCACAGATTCAAACTCTCTTTTTTTAAATTTGTTTAAATAAATTTTATTTAAGTTTTAACAGAACTCATACATGTTGCATTTCATAGTAAGCAATAATAACTACATTATACAATAAAATACAATACAATATATCTTTATTGTCATTGTACCCAGGGGTACAACGAGATTGGGAATGCACCCCCCATACGATGCAATAATTTAGGTAATTTAGACAGCAGCAACCCAACGAAACAAAACAGTTGTAACAATTTTTAGACAGGGTAAAGTGCAAGTTGATCTATGCGTTGTGTGCCATCCGGCTCAGCAGGACCGGTTCATAGCAGCTATGGCCCTGGGGATGAAGCTGTTCCTGAGTCTGGAGGTGCGGGCATAGAAGGCCTTGTATCGTCTGCCCGATGGAAGGAGTTCGAACAGACTGTTGCAGGGGTGTGAAGAGTCTTTGTGGATGCTGGTGGCTTTTCTGAGGCATCGTGTGTTGTAGATGCCCTCCAAGTCTGGTAGCTGTGTTACGATGGCCCTCTGAGCTCTATGGACTACCCGCTGTAGAGCTTTCCTTTCTGCCTTCCGTGCAGCTGAGGTACCACACAGGGATGCCATGCGTTAGGATGCTCTCTATGGTGCAGCGGTAGAAGGTCGTCAGCAGCTGTTGGGGTAGACCAGACCTTTTCAGTGTTCGATTATACATGTATTGTTCTGTATTATCTCCCCTCCCACCACCCCCCCCCCCCTTTCCCCCACCCCCCCAGTTAAAAAGAAGGAAAAAGAAAAAGAGAAATAAAGAAACCTGGAGTCCAGAATGAGACACTTCCGGGTAATTTCTTATTAAATTCTTATTAAAGGTATCAAACAATCCTGAATTTAAATATTTCCAATTCTTAATCCTAGCTTTAAAATGAATGGGTTCCACACCTTCAAGAAGAAGTCATATTCATTTCTCAGATTATACGTAGCTTTTTCTAATGGGATACAACTACACATTTCTGCAAACATCTTTCAAATCTTATTTCATTTTGATCTTTCCAAGTGACCGCTACACATTTTTTTGCTACTGCTATTGCTATTTTGAGAAATCTTTCCTGATGTTTATCTAAAATTAGCTTTGGTAATATTCCTTTTGTATCTCCCAATAAAAACAACCTTGAATCCATTGGTATGATCTTATTCATCAATTGTTCCAAATTTCTTTTTAGGTCTTTCCAAAAAGGAGTTGCCTTCTGACATGCCCATGTGGAGTGTAAAAAAAGTACCCACGTCTTGGTTGCATCTAAAACAAATTTCAGATGAGTTTGGTTTTAAATTGTTTTAATTTTTTCGGGGTTAAATATAGTTGATGTAAAAAATTATATTGTACTAAACTATATCTCACATTAATAGTATTTTTCATACTATCTAAACACAGTCTTTCCCAACTTGGTTTCATCAATGATAATATTAAGATCTGTTTCCCATCTTTGTCTTGATTTTTGAATTCCTATCTTTGGACTAGATTTTTGTAATGATTTATACATTGATGATATACATTTTTTTATTCCTTGCCCTGAATCAGGGTTTCAATTCCTTTAATCTGAAATAGAGACATTGAATTACCTAACTTTTCCTTAAAAAGATTGTAATTGATAATAGAAAAAAATACTATTCCCTGGAATTTGATATTTATTTCTCAATTGAGAAGATGTCAAAAAGTTATTTCCTTCATAGCAATCTCCTATATGTTTAATACCCTTCTGTTCCCAGACTTGTAGTATTTGATTATTCCAAGCAAACGGCAATAATCTATTTTTTACTAATGGAGTTTTAGCTGTTAAAACAAATCTTTTATCATTAACTTTAACAGTTTCAACAATGTATTAATTAAATGTTTTAGCAAAGGTGACTCTTTATCCTTAACTAATAGCTTCGCTTTCCATTTATATATAAATTCTTCTGGACATAACTCTTTTATTTTATCCATTTCAATTTTAACCCATGCTGTTTTTCCACCCTCTTGATAAAAGGATGAAATAAAACTCATTTGTGCTGCCAGATAATAATTTTCATGTTCATTTTTCCAGAGACACTCTTGGCATTTTACCTTTCCAAAGAAAATTCCTCACAATTTTGTTCAATTCTTGAAAACAATTATTTAGCAAAGGTATAGGCAGTGTTTGGAATAAATACTGTATCCTCGGAAAAATATTCATCTTAATACAGTTCACTCTCCCTAGCAATGTAATTGGAAGATTCATCCATTTCTTCAGGTCCTCATCTATTTTTTTTTATTAGTGGTTTATAATTAATTTATACAAATTATTTAACTTATTATCTACTTGAACTCCTAACTACTTAATGCCTTCTTTTTGCCATTTAAACTGACTTTCTCTTTTACATTGGTCATAATTGCCTTCAAAAGAGGCATTATTTCAGTTTTATCTTTATTAATTTTATATTCCTGATACTTTCCCGTATTCTTCCAATCTGAAATATAATTTTCTTAAGGATTCCAATAGTCTAGTAAGACAAATTAAGACATCATCTGCAAATAAAGTAATTTTGTGATCTTCCTGATTAACTTTAAATCCTTTAATGTCTGAATCTGATCTTATTAGTTCTGCCAGAGGTTCAATAGCCAGATTCAAACTCTCTGTCACAGATTTAAAACTAGCCACATTCCCTGTCCTCATGTATCTTTGCAAACAACTCGTCTGTCTGTCTGCGCTGGCTTTTGCAGTACACATTCTCGGAGCCACATGGGGGCAAAATATGATGGGAGGCCATGACTGAAGAAAATGTGGCCAAAGGAATATACTGCAAAAGGCAAGGGATGTTGTTTGCAAAGATACCTGACTACAGGGAATGTAGCCGGTTGCGAGCTGTGATCATCCATCGCCTCTATTGTGTACATGGTTGGAGGTGTGAATGTAAAACAAAGGCCGAAGCTGCCTTCATGTCTGGTCACTCCAATGTGATCATTGCTTCTATTGTGTAGCCCTGAGCTCTGGAATAAAGTGGAGATAGTTTTTTAATATATAGTTTTGGAGAGTTTGAGAAAGGGAGGGAGGGGAGGGAGGGAGAGAGGGAGGGTGAGAGGGAGGGAGGGAGAGAGAGAGAGAGAGAGGGAGGGAGGGAGAGAGAGAGAGAGAGAGGGAGGGAGAGGGGGAGGGAGAGAGAGGGGGAGAGAGGGAGAGAGGGAGAGGGAGAGAGGGAGGGAGGGAGAGAGAGAGAGAGGGAGGGAGGGAGGGAGGGAGAGGGAGGGAGGGAGGGAGGGAGAGGGAGGGAGAGGGAGGGAGAGAGGGAGGGAGGAAGGGAGAGAGGGAGGGAGGAGGGAGAGAGAGGGAGGAGGGAGAGAGGGAGGGAGGGAGAGGGAGGGAGGTAGAGGGAGGGAGGGAGGGAGGGAGGGAGGGAGGGAGGGAGAGGGAGGGAGGGAGGGGGAGAGAGAGGGAGGGAGGGAGAGAGAGGGGGAGAGAGGGAGGGAGAGGGAGGGAGAGAGAGGGAGGGAGGGAGGGGGAGGGAGGGAGGGAGAGAGGGAGAGGGAGGGAGGGAGGGAGGGAGGGAGAGGGAGGGAGGAGGAAGGAGGGAGAGTGAGGGAGGAGGGAGGGAGGGAGGGAGGGAGGGAGGGAGGGAGGGAGGGAGAGGGAGGGAGGGAGGGGGAGGGGAGGGAGGAGGGAGGGAGGGAGGGAGGGAGAGAGGGGAGGAGGGAGGGAGGGAGGGAGGGAGGGAGAGGGGAGGGAGGGAGGGGAGGGAGGGAGGGAGGGGAGGGAGGGAGGGAGGGAGAGGGAGGGAGGGGGAGAGAGAGATTCACCCACGTACAAACAAACTCAAAAAGCTACGAGCTTTAATTTGTAGAAACAGAAACATAGACAATAGGTGCAGGAGGAGGCCATTCGGCCCTTCGAGCCTGTACGCACCGCCATTCAATATGATCATGGCTGATCATCCAGCTCAGTATCCTGTACCTGCCTTCTCTCCAGACCCCCTGATCCCTTTAGCCACAAGGGCCACATCTAACTCCCTCTTAATGCACGGCGGGATTTGCTTACTAAAATGGCGGGGCC